>NC_051156.1:152185992-152372407 GCF_013339745.2 Dermacentor silvarum
GTATTTCTCAGAGGGGGTTCCTTAAAGGTATACGCCTCGGTCAGGCTTATATAGTGCGGCTCGTCGTGCCTGTGATGTCACCCGTCGCCTTAACTTCTTGACTGCGAAAATCCCGTCGGGCATAGCAAGACATTCTCCTGGGGAAAGTGCAGGCGAAGGCGCGCCCTAATTTCACCGACCACCGAAGAGATTTTCGGCTGGCGAGCGGCTATGGCCATTAGGGGACGACGGTGGGTTTCTCGTAAATGACTTCGCTCGCCGGGGTCTTCGTTATCAAAACTTATGCGGCATTTCGCAAGGTGTCACTTGTGTAATACGTTAGACGTAATATATATATATATATATATATATATATAATATATATATATATATATATATATATATGTTCTGATCTCTGCTAGTTCTGCTTTACGATTGTTCTAATTGGTGTTCACATTGCAGTACGGGATAGTGGATCGGATCAGATAGTGGATAGTACGGGATACGGGATCGTGGCTGGCTGTGATCACGTGTCCGTGCTCTCGCTCTTCCTGCTTTCTTTTTTACCTTTCCGCCACCACCCACCCCTTTCTCCAGTGTAGGGTAGTAAAACAAAATGTTCGTTCTAACGTACGTATCCCTAGCTTTTTCTTTTCTGTCGTCTCTTTCTTGTGGATGCGCTGTACCGCTAATTATTCTGACGGTGAAGACGAATACAAGTAAGCCTCCAGTATAAGGAAAAGTCTCGTAGATGACGGAGAAGCAGCCGACGTCGAACCCATCATACGATCATCATCACCATCATCATAACTGTAATCGTATGCTTCCACTTTCATCAGCGTATTTCATATTCATTGCAAGACGATGGCCCCTCCAAGCGATCTCCAATTACCCCTGTCTTGCGTTATCCAATTCCGTCCTACGCCTGCAAATTTCGTAACCTCATCCCACCACCTAATTATCTGTCATCCTTGGCTGCGTTTCACTTGGCTCCCCATTCTGCTGCCGCTATATATAGACCACCAGTGATCTGCCCTGCGCCATAACACAACACTCTTTACTCTGCAATGCGCTTTTCTCTTCCCCGTAGTCGCAACTAGATTAACAGCTACGCACGCTTGCTGTCTAATCCGAACTGCCATTTTGTGGTCTATTACCGTTACAACCACCATTTCTCGTTCCATCGCTCTCTGCTATGGGCCCTTAGTTTTTTTAAAGTTTCTTTTCTATAGCTAAGGATCACCTTAACATACATTTAAATATAACAATTTAAGGACATGAGAAACAAAACCAACATGAATGCTATGTGAAGTGGCTGTTAGTCTATATGTATATGTTCTGTGCCACGTTGCCTGGCTGTAGAACATTTATCAGTTCGTAGAGTCGACGGGGACGCAAATTCGCGCCACACATGCTTCTTCTTCTTCTTTCTGGGGTTTTACGTGCCAAAACCAGTTCTGATTATGAGGCACGTCGTAGTGGAGGGCTCCGGATTAATTTTGATCACACATGCTCCTATAGCGGTGAAACTTTCATTTCGGCCACACTCCGCAGTGTTGCGTGACCCTCCAGAAAGACCATGCATACAGGTCACCGAACTCGCTGATCTGCAGGCTCACTCGGGCTCAGTCTGATTCGGGAGCCGCCTGCGAGTCCTAGTCTGAGCAAGATACAGCGCCCGAGTGCGCGTACGAGCTCGAGTGTGAGTGAGCCCAAATTAGTTCTCCAATGTCGCGAGCTTGCGTGTGTCGAAATGAGTCCGAGTGGGCGCGAGTGAATTGAGGTCAGTCGAAGCACTATAGGCACGACGCTGAGTGAATGCCAGCGAATCGGAGCTGAAGCGAGTCTGAAGTTCTGAATCCCACTGTTCGATGGGATTTCACTGTGGCAGGAGTTTAGAGGGTGGAACTGCATTTGCTTTGTCCATATACGTCGGCCCTGTCCTTTCCATTACACCGACGTCAAGGGCTTCAGTGGCTCACTGTTTGCTTTCCAATATCAACTACGCTTTCGTTCGGAGACAGGCGCGACAGAAGTCGTTGTTGCCCAGCGAACATGCGGCTCATACCCGCTGAGGGGGGGTGTTTGGCCAAGAAACGGGTGGATTATTCCATGTTCGAACGAAAATAAATTTTCAGGACCGCTATAAGGTAACAAGGACATCAGGGGGAGAAAAGACGAGGACGCAGCGCTTCGTCCGTGTCTTTCTGGCCTAGTGCCCTCGTTCTTAAATCGCGCCTGTCTCAAAACGAATCCATGCCTGTTTGCCCGGCTTGTGTAGTTGTTTGACGAGTCCTTCGCTTTAACGTGTCCCGATTTCGTACGCATCGCATGACCGTGTTTATACATCTTTTGTAAACCGCAATATATTGCCCCGGCGTAGTCTGCACCGTGATACCGACAGGAAGACGATGAAGACCGGCTGGGCTTCAATTGCGACCGCGAGCTGCTCTGGAGCTTTTGCCGTACAGCGTTTGTGAAATGCCAGCCTAGGTTTGACACACCGTAACAAATATCTGTTTACATAACCTCATTTCATCCTCTGCCGCAGCATTCATTCAAGGCGAAGAAAATTATGTCCCATCTCCTACTATAAGCCACACCGGCCCCTGAAGAACGCCGCGTCTCCCTGCTCGTGATACGTACTCCATCAAGGCGCATTATGTCCCGACGCTCACGGAGTAATAACTTTGAGAGCCCCCGTCGGTGTCTCGAACGAGTTTCCTTATCCGAGCTTGAAAGGCAGACAACATTATCCTTCGCGAAAGAAGAAAGAACAAGCAACAGGCGAAACGTAATAAGAATGAAGCCCAGGATGGCAAACAAAGAAAAAAAGCATTACAGTATAAAGAAACTGCTTCAATACGCCTCAGGCGTCCGACAGTTCTCAAGATGCGAACACTATCTTTTGGTGCGCCAGGGCCAGGACTTTCGGCCAGATACTAACGCGAAAGAAAGCAGCACTGCCCTTCCTTACGCCGTATTTTTTCTCATATAAGCAGCATGTCCCTTACATACACACCGCCCCTAACGTTTCATCTGAGGTCGAGACAACCTGTAAGAAAAGAACCTGTAGACAACCAGATCAAAAGAGTATTATCATTATGTTGTATATACTCTCAAAATCCTCAGTACATTACTTTGTACATTGCCTTCAATCCTCCTCGAAGTTGACTAGGATGTGCTTACGTAACATATTCACACGGAACATGAAGTCAGATGCACGCGTAACTGTGTGAATGTGGTTTCGTCATGTTTTTGCTGTCCGCTTTAAGAAAACTGGCACTATTTTGACCTTATCTCTTGTGTCATCAAAGGGGACGAAAAGCAACCATGAAGAGCTTTTCTAAGATGGCGAGCTCACATGAAAAATCCTGGATGCGGCGTCGACATCGCAACTCACCAAACAATTGATGCGTCCGAATTTCCATGTTTAGGCCAAAGAAAACAGTTGTTACCTTAAGAAACGTAGGGCGAAGATTACTTTTGTCCACGAACGCGGAGATTCCGCTTTCCGCACTTAAATAACCATTCATCAGCTTTGGACATTGAAGACAGACAAACGTGGTACGTAGATCACGCGTTGATGACAAGCCTGTCTGCAAAGTATTAGCGATTCACGGCCGCGCAAACAGCTGAATATTCAAACAAAGAACAGCGCGCCTTCTCTTTCGAGAGAACCCCGCTTCCAGAGAGTCAAGGCCAGATGCACGAATGCCGCTACGTAAAACGGATCGCGTGCGACGTCACCGACCGTGGCACGTGACATCGGTAAGACATCCAATGCGGAACACAGTACACCGCCACTGGAAATGCGCCAAGCAGCAAGAACAGGAAGAGAAGAAGAAAGAAAAGAAGGGGGCTGAGCTCATCACTTGAAAGTGGCACAGCCTCTGCTCTCCGGTATAGAAGGAGGGAAAGGAATGCTGCTTGTGGATGCTTCTTGGGCCAAGGAGGGAGAGTGTCTCCGTTGGTAGATTGACTGTATAGGCTCACTTTAGGGAGCCTACACAGTCAATCTGTATACTGTAACTGTATACTGTAAAGTATACAGTACAGTAAGTATACAGTAAAACACACACAGTACACAGTAAGTATACAGTCTATCCGTTGGCAGTGACGTGCGCCTTCTGGCGGCTTGGCAACACGACATTTCACTCTCTCATATCACCTCTAATAAGTAAAGAACCAATTCGAAAAGGTATTTTGGTAGAACACTGCCTAGTCGGTGCCTTATAACTTTCAGTGTATAAGCAAAGTTTGCAACAGGACTGATGACAACGATACTTAACAACGATACTTAAACAAATTTTCTTTATCACGTTTAAGCTTACCAGGAAGCAACTTTAGAACGGACATAAAAAGCAATTATGTCCCCTAGCTGTCTTCGCGCCTCAGGAGAGGTGTGTACCGTATGCTCCGTAGCATAATCCGATTCGAACGTATGGGTTCACATGAGAACATGCAGGTTTTCATGCAGGATACCGTACGATCACACAGGGCAATGTCGTGACTTCCGGAAGCTTCCAAGCGGCCGTAATCGATGTTATAAGCGTTTTCAAAATAATATACAGACCGCTCATCTGTGGTTCAATCTAACCGAATGATATCCATTGGATATTCAAGAAGAAGAAGGCGGAGAAGAAGGAGAAGAAGTACAACGACAACGAAGACAACAACAACAAGACGATTATGAACAACGAGGAGAAGAACACCAAAAAAAGAATATTACGAACAAAAACTAGAACGAAAAAGAAAGACGAACAAGAAGGGGATTTTTGATTAGCAAGAAGATCACCAAGAAGAGGGAGGTGGTGAAGAACAAGAAGTGGACCCCGAGGTAAATGATGAACAAGATGGGGGGCGTTGATAGATTCGAGAAAATACGGTACGTACGAAGAAGGCGCCCGCATCCCGGCGTCGGTCGGTGGGCCTCTTCTTGAAGGAGCGATTCCCCCGGCCGTCAGAAGGAGTTTAGCCCGTATCTAAATAGATAGACACGTGAAGCCCAGGGCGGGCGGTTGGGTGGGCGGACGAGCGAGCCAGAGCCGTAGTGCGCGCCTGGCGTTCGCGAGATTCTGCCGCGCGCCGCGAGAATGAGGATGGGCGGGACAAATCATTGCCGCCGCCGACGTCTCTAAACTCGGCAGACAAGAAGCCAAGGGAAACGGGACGGGTCTGAGACGATAGAAAAAAAAAAGAGGGTTGTTCCAAAGAAATGAGAAAAACCAAGAGATTGGTAGGGAGGGGAGCGACGAAGCGCGGGCCTTAGGAAAATAAGGGTGGCGCGGTGCGCAGAGTCGAGCGCCGCTGGCGCGGGAATGCTTTTCCGCGTTAGTGATCAACGCTTGCCGAGAAGCGTCCCAGAAAAAAGAAAAATGAGCAATACGGAGTGGCCCGAGCTCCAGTCCGCCGCCTATGCTTTTTCCGTAATGGCATCGACATTCCTTCTGTTTAGCTTAGAAAAAAATCTTTAAAAAATAAAAGAAAAAAAGAAAGAAAGAAAGCGCGGGTCATCCCAGTGATGTATAAAACGAACAGACAAGGCGAATTGTTTTTTTTTTTTTATGATGTCCGCCACTGTAAAACGTTCTCTTCTTTTTTCTTCTTGTTTACGTATCTGGAGGTGAAATTGTTCATAATAACCGTCTCTTAAGCATTAAATCATGGGTCTTACGTGCCAAACCACGATCTGATTATGAGGCACGCCGTAGTGGAAGACTCCGGAATCATTCGGACCACCTGGGGTTCTTTAACCTGCACCTGAATCCAAGTACACGAGTGTTTCCGCATTTCGCCCCCATCGATATGCGGCCGCCGTGACCGGAATTCGATCCCGCGACCTCGTGCTTAGCAGCCCAACACCATAGCCACTTCTGGATCATAGTAGCAGACAATTGACCCTTATAAGCACACATTCAATTTACGTGGCAGCTGCGTTCTGCAAACCACCAACTCTTCAGCGTGCGGCCAG
Source organism: Dermacentor silvarum (assembly GCF_013339745.2). NCBI lineage: Eukaryota > Metazoa > Arthropoda > Arachnida > Ixodida > Ixodidae > Dermacentor > Dermacentor silvarum. The sequence continues at coordinate 152,191,946 of NC_051156.1, forward strand.
CACAGCAAAGCTTTCACTTATATCTGCACCTACATCGCAGGTGTTTCCCATGCGGTGCAGGCCTCGTGGCGAGAACCAATGTGCCGAACTCAGAAATGCTGCAGTCACCGAGATCCACAGGCATTCACAATCGTTGACGTACGGCTTTGATGGTACGACATACTTAATAGCGCTTGTGACGCGTACTTAGCGCTTGCGTGCGTCAACTCGCTTGTCCTCGTTGTGAATTCTTAACTATAGGCCTCCTGTGCCAGCGTGCACACTCGGATGAAGTGGCACCCTCAGTGTTCTGCTTTCTTTCTTCGTCTGCTTTCATCTATAAACCGCTTTTCCCCTGCGTAGGGTAGCAAATCTGACCTGCGTCTGGTTGACCTCCCCGTTTTTCCTGTCTCTCTTCTTCATACGCTGGTCGTGCGACGTGGACTTGATAGCTCGTGCGGCCGGACCTTTTGCCTTTATTGAAGCTTTTTTTTTTAGGGTTTATTGTTCGCAGGCGTCGTATTCAAGTCAAGTGCGCTGAGTAACAGATACGCGTAGGAAACAGCTGGTTGTTGATCTGTTTCGACTCTGGGGGTAGTCTTAAACGAAGTACGAAAGTACGTACAAATTGTCCACAAACCCGTGTTAGTTCTCCAAGAGGCTCATAGATGTACTGGTGCGAAACTGTATTACATAACTAATGTGATCGATGTCTTAAAGTTCTCGCAGACGGTTATGTTGATACCGTACACGGAAACACCGATGCACTACAGTTTGTGAGTTTTCACCGTCAAGGTGACTTGGGATGCCCGACTTTACTGCTCTTGCAGTCCGCATACTCGCCTCGCTTACTCCTTTGTCCTTCTTTCCCACCCTCTCTCTCAGAGCGCACATTAGGATCGAATCAGCGCGACGCAGAACGATAAAACGACTCGTAGAACCGTTAAGCGCGGCGTACCACCGAAAATGCATTACCAGCGTTATCTGTCCATTCTTATTACTTTTTCGGAAGACTATTAGGCTGCCCAGACACGCTAACCAACGCGAGTGGCGCACGCAGATGGCCCGAACCTTCAGAAAGTTAAAGAAGCGCAAAAAAATCTAATTCCATGCGACATAATGTGGCACTAGCTCACTTGACCCATCTCTCCTTCATCACCCATTCTGATGAAATGAACTATACAACAATAACAGTGAAGCAAATGTCTGCACCACCCGAAGGTACAGCAAAATAATTATAGCTGAACGGCGTGGGCATTGTTACTAAACTAAAACCGCTAAATTTAGTGACCCGAGCGAATAGCGGACAAATGAAAACGAGAAAAAGGGGACTGAGGACACAGATGCAGTTCAGGTGTAGAAACAGCTAGGGGCTGACTGTCGGTGAAGAGAACTGTGGGGTACCTGGACTAACACCAACCCCATCGGAGTCCCTCCTCCTACAACTTACCCTTCTCTTCAGCTCATATGTATGCTCAGTCAACTCCTTTTTGCAAAAGTGAATGCCGATCCCATATTTAACGCTTTTTTTTTTTACTGTGCGCATTCTTCGATGGAGTACTTTTAACTGCTTGAGTCTAATAAGGAATGTATGTAACGAATTTGGGGGCTGGGGGGGGGGGATACGATAACTCTAGAAAATTGCATTCGATAACGTAAAATTACAGTTACACCAGAATAAAGGAGTTCCCGGTCTTCTCTCTAGTCCTAAGTGTTGGCGATACCACGAACCACTTGACCGCGCACAACAAATACAGCGTGCGACATCCCCACAGCCTACTAAAGTCACCCTACCGTGTGTCACAAGCTACGCTCATATAAATATGACGCATGTGGTAGGAGTCCGATTTCGTGATGAGCCATGCCGATGCAGACCGAGTTGCCTTCGACACACATAAGCCAGTCAACGCGCTCTCTTTTTCAGGCAGTCTGACCCGACCCGCTAGCATTTAGATGAACCCGACGACCGGGTTTCGGCTCGACAGCGCGACTCGACCGGGCTCTATCTGGTTCGTGTAAACGCGGCTACAGAGTGCGCTCACGTCCGGCCCATGTCCGCTGCGCGGCTGCCGCTAACGTTGCCTCGCAAGCCGCACGCCCGGGAGGAACGCCAGCCTACTCGCTTCTCCTCACCGACGGAGATAAACGCCGCCGGCGTTCCCGAAAGGGAAAGGGGATAAGGGAAGGCGAGACGGGGAAGGCAGGCGGGAAACCTACCGCTCCTCCTCCTCCTTTCTCGGGAATTGACTCTGGGGAGCTGTTCTAAAAAAGCTTCCGACGCCGTGTTCCCCGCTTCCCGCATCAGAAGCTGGGGTTCGCTGCATGTATAGAACTTCACCCTCATTCTCCCCCCCCCCATATCCCTCTTCCCCACACAATCCTATACACCCTACTCGCCTTTCCCCATTTCTGGCCAAGTTGTTGTTGTTGCAATTCCCCCTTTTTCGGCATCTCCATTCCCCAATCGCGCCGAGCGTTTGCGTCCCGCTTCTCATTCACCTCCCGCTCTCCCTCCTCCTTTCCCGCTCTTTTGCTCTCTGGCCTAAACTGGGGCGCACAACCGTCGCCCACCACTTTCGCCATTCTTTTGTCCCCCGGCGCATTTCCCTATTACGTCCGATTTCTTTCCCCTTTTGTTTCCTTTATCGCATTTCTTCTTTCTCGCCTCTGGTTTCAAAAGGCTGGCCTCCTTGTATACTTTCCATTCACTCTCAACTCTTCCTTGACCCGTTTTCTTTCTGGTTTTTATTTTTTCTTGCGCTTTCGTTCCTTACTGCCGTGTTCGTTCCCATAGCATCTCCCGCCTTCCGTGTTACTGCCATTCCCCGTTCCTGCAGGTTCTGCCTTTTATATATACATACATATATATATCTCACCAATTCTTCTTTATTCTCGACTTGCCCGTTCTCGCTTCTCTCTTCATCTCATGCACCGCTCCTTCGCCCATTTCGGGCGTTATATATGTGCAGCACCCTCTCACGTTGCTCTTTCCTTTCTCTCTCTTTCTATTCCTTTTTTTTTTGTCATTCGTGCCGCGGGACCGAGGGCGTAATGCGAAAAATGCTTCTGACGGTGCGGAAGGACCGGTTAAATAACGGTGTGCGCACAGACTCCGGACGTTCCTTATACTTTATGGGCGCAGGTTTCCCAGTTGCTTCCTTTTTTTTTTTCTAAAAAGAGGCGACCGAAGTAATGGAGTAAACAAGGCGGCGAACGAGGGAACGCGTTCGTGATAAAGAACCATGCCACCGCTGAACGTCCGCCGTGTCTCAGCGCTGCAGTCTTCTTTTTCTGCGCTGCATGAATGACGTCTTCGCGTCGCGCTCAATATGCATATCGTGGACTCCCTGAAGTACTACATGCCATACTCGGGGGTTCTTTGCGAAAATGGCTTCATGCGTGGCTCGCAGCCACCGCATGTAGTACACGTTGAAACAATACGCGAGTTGGAATGCATGAGGACTGGTTCGGAAAACTGCGTAGATACGTTTTTTTTGTTTTTCTTTCACGCGGTACGCTTGCGTCATCGAGATACTCGGGCCATTCGAGCCTCGGTATAACGAGATTATGGAACCTAGATGGGCCGTTGTTCACTATAGTTTCCTGCCGTAATGTGACACACCTTTATTGCTGTCCGTGGTAAATAAAGCTCGCGCCGCGAAAGAGATCGGATTTCACGAACTTTCGCGGGAGCTGCGAGAACTTTGTCTGATGGCCCGCGAAGGTGAGCTTGTGAGGTATACGGAAGAATATAAAGAACAAGAAGAGGAAGAACGAAATGAAAAAGAGACAAGAACTTTATATGTCTAGAACTTCACTGCACCCGTATACGGGCCAGATAAACTGTGCCTATTACTGGGCACTCCAGAGGCGATTTCTCGGTAACACTCATTGCGTTCACTGTATAACATGAATACAAACTCCGCCGCATTTCGTACGCTATGTCTATTGACACTTACCGACGCAAACGCGTCGATGAACTGGCAAGCGTATGTCACGAGACAAAATTTCTTAAAAGGCATTTTGCTTAGTTGAGGTTTTAGAAATACGCAGTTGCTTACTGAATCTTAATATTGTGTGTTGCTGTATACGTTGCCGCAGGTGGTAATTCTGGGCACTTGTTAACTTATATGTTAGGCTTATGTAGGCTCATAACCACATAAAGCCAACAGACAACGAAGCCAAGGAAAGCATCGGGGAAATTAGTGTAGTTGAAATTGGAATGTAGAAAATAATGAAGAAAAGGGAACTGAAAGTGGACGAAAACATAACTTGTCGCCGGCGGGAGTCCGAACCCGCAACCTCCGCATTACGCGTGCGTTGCACTACCAATTGTGCTACAGCGACGGCCATCAATTCGTTCACTAACTTGGGTATTTATGTTTACTAGAACTAGCCCTAGGAGTGTTAGCCAGCGCCACTCAGAACCATGGTGGGCGGATGTGGAACATCCTTTTTAGCCCGATGGCGTCACGTGTATCGTTACGTCACGTGTATCGTGATGCCATCGGGCTAAAAAGGATGTTCCACATCCGCCCACCATGGTTCTGAGTGGCGCTGGCTAACACTCCTAGGGCTAGATCTAGTAAACATAAATACCCAAGTTAGTGGACGAATTGATGGCCGTCGCTGTAGCACAATTGGTAGTGCAACGCACGCGTAATGCGGAGGTTGCGGGTTCGGCTCCCGCCGGCGACAAGTTATGTTTTCGTCCACTTTCAGTTCCCTTTTCTTCATTATTTTCTACATTCCAATTTCAACTACATCTTAATTTCCCCGATGCTTTCCTTGGCTTCGTTGTCTGTTGGCTTTATGTGGTTATGACTAATAAAATCGAGCCCCTCGGTTCCCATTCTTCTTTCGTATGTAGGCTCATATAACGTATAGGTTGGCACGAGAGAACTCCCATAGACGAGGCTCTAAAGAAAAATTGATAGATCAAATGGCGGAACGACGAGCAACGATTAATCGGAAATGTTGCTGGCGTATACTAGAATCCGTTCGCCGAAATGCACCTCGATCGATTCGGCGCTCACTCACCAACGCCCAAAAGTGGAACCAGTAGCGAGATACGGTTGAAGCATAGTATACTCACCGCGCTTCCTTGACGCTTCTGGGTGATTCACGAGCAATGGTTTTCGTAATCGGGAGCTCTCGGAGTGCTCTTCCAAAACACTAGCTTTATTACAGATGTGTTTCTCTAGCAATCGCCGAGGAGCTTCGTCGAAGCGCACTATCTTCTTCCGTCAAAGACTGCATGCCGCTGCCCTCCCCAGAGAACGCGAACTTACGAAAGATTGTCTTCCCTAAAAGACTGCGCATTCGTCCGTACGCCGAAATACCCGGAAAACCATTAGGCATATTTCGCCGGAATGCCTAGGGAATTCATTTAGAAATGGATTTAAGCGAAGTCCTTGGTTGTAGGGATGGCAACTGGAGGTGAAACATCGGCGCGCTGAGCGTCAGCAAAGAGTCGACGGGAAGACTGGTACAGCGCCCAGGCAGAGGAGAAACAGTCAGAGATGGGGTAACGATTTGCTACGGATTTTGTTCAACTTTCTATTTATCACCATCATCATCAGTATATTTTTACGTCCACTCCAGGACGAAGGCCTCTCCCAAAGCTCTCCAATTACTCCTTTCTTGGGCCTGCAAATTTCCTAATTTCACCAACCCATCTAATTTTCTACCGTCCTCGACTGTAATTTCCTTCTCTTGGTATCCATTCTGTAAGTCTAATGGTCCACCGGTTATCCGTCCTACGCATTACTAGGCCTGCCCAGCTGCATTTTTCCCTCTTAATGTCAGTTAGAATATCGGCGATTACCGTTTGCTTTCTGATCCATACCGCTCTCTTCCTGTCTCTTAACGTTACACCTAACATTTTGCCGTTCCATAGCTCTTTTCCCGGTCCTTAACTTGTTCTCGAGCTTCTATGTTAACCTAACCTCCAAGTATCTGCCCCATATATATGTTGGCACTGGTAGAATGCAATGATTGTACACTTTCCTTTTCAACGAGAGTGGTAAGCTACCAGTCAAGATTTGGCAATGCCTGCCGTGTGCACTCCAACCCACTTTCGCTATTCTGTGAATTTTCTTCGCATGGTCAGGGTCCCTTGTGAGTAATTGACCTAGATAAACGTACTCCTTTACAAACTCCAGAGGCTGACTAGCGATCCTGAATTCTTGTTCCCTTGCCAGAACATTATCTTTGTCTTCTGCATATTAATCTATTGTTGATATTAATCATTTGTTTTAATTTGTCCCCATTGTTGCTGAATAGGACAATGCCATCTGCAAACCGAAGGTTGCTGAGGTATTCGCCGTTGATCCTCACTCCTAAGCCTTCCCAGTATAATAGTTTGAATTATGATTATTGCTACTATTATTCTTATTATTATTTTATTGCGAAACATTCTTTGCTACTTTCCGGCACTTTGAGAGTGTGTATCTATCTATCTAGCCTATATATATATATATATATACACTCTGCGGTACGGGTAGTGCCTACCAACGTGAGTAGCTGGGTGTAGTATGCTTGGGTTCACGGTGCCCTCGTGGGTCGATGCATCATCATCATTCGAGCTTCGTCATCCGACTATCGCCTCTGATTCTCGCGAAAAGAGAGAAAACGAAAACAAAACTTATCACCTTTGATATCGTAACGGCGCAAAAGTTCCATGCGGGTAGTGAGGACAAAAAAAAAAATAAAAAAAAAAAACTCAATTTGTCGAGTGACCCTGCATCGCTAATCCCTGCGCTGATGCGAACCGAAGCAGTGCGGGGCAGAGACGGAATGAAAGGAGATTGGTGCTGTCTGCAATGAGCGCATAGTCAAATGGCCCGATTCGACGCGAAAGAGCCAACAAACGGGGGAGGGGGGAGAGAGAGGGAGGCCGGCGATTTTCATCAAAATACTGGTAAAAGCCTTTCCAATCTCTGGTTCTTTGGACAACGTACGTACGCGCCAGGTCGTATGCTGCAGAAGCAAACACACAAAAAATGCACACGCGACCATTATTGCCTAAGTTCATTACGCAAGCGCACCTCGGTCGTCTGTCCATTCCCGAGAACATCTCGCTCTTCTCATTTTCCTTGAAGGCCGTCAATTAAAGTTCGACGAAGTTTGAGAGGAAAAGAAAGAAAGGAATGTAAAAAAAGAGAGAAGAATAAGAAGTCCCTTTTCTGCTGGCTCAATTGGTTTCATCAAGTTCGGATGAAGATTTTTTTTTTATTGTTCCATCCGAAAGAGGGCAGTCGGGGTGAATGGTACTCACCACGAAAACACCCTCTTGAGCTGAAGTACGCAGCTGCGGTCTGGCGCTTCATTGTTGAACGAAAGGGAGAACATAGTTTAATTCTAGCCGAGCGCTGTGCAGGAAAACAAACAAATAGGCGAAACGACGCAGGCAAATAGTACGGAGGGGTAAAAAAAAATTAAAAACGATAATGACGTTATCTTGCCTAAAGTTTCCTGGAAACGACGCAAACTGGCAGTAGTAGTCACATATCAAGAGGATGTATAGTTTCCAAACTTCATTATTAATCCACAATATTATTAATCAATAATCAATTAGTATTAACCAATCAAACAGAAAATCAATAAATATGTATCTTTTAATCAATCAGTTCGATAGGTGGCATAGGAGAGAAAACAAGCGAAGACGCGTCTCTTGACGATATTGTCAAGGAGACACGTATACCCCCGCTGTGGCTTAGCGGCTGTGGTGTTGCGCTGCTATAAGCGCGAGGTCGCGGGATCGAATCCATTCCGCGGCGGCCCGCATTTCGATGGGGTCGAAATGCAACAAAAGCCCGTGTGGCGCCGTGCATTGGGAGCACGTTAAAGATTCCCTGGCGGTCAAAACTAATCCGGAGTCCCCGCTAATACAGCGTGCTTCACAATGAAATCGTGACCTTGGCACGTAAAGTATAGCCCGAATTCAATTTGATTCAATAGTCAAGGAGGGAGCGCCGATGTGGGTGACGTGGCCACATCAAATCCCAGATCATAATTAAGACGGAGGCCCACGCGGCTAAAGCGGCAGCAACGCGATGTGTGAATTGACTCGGGCACATTCACGCGAAGGGGCACGTTTGCGTCCACACACCACCGCAGGGCAGATCATACGCGTAAGAAAGAAGAAAAAAAAAAAGACGTTGCGCTCGGTGGCTTACGAATACGATTACCAACACGACGAACCCAAGATACCCACGCGATTAACTCGTGTGACTACGTTGGAAGCTGTATACTTCACAATATGATCAAAAGCATGTGGCGCTATAGCAAGCAGGACATCAGACTTTTACAGAATCGACACGGGCATTACTCTCGGTTAATGCGAAACACACCGCAATTATTCTCATAAACAATGGCGCACTGAGAAATCGTACAGTACCTGACTCAATAAACATGAATACACGAAAGATTAGAACAGCACTGCAGCATTAACACCTACTGAGAAACAAAACAGGAGATAATTATCTGATTCTGCAGTACCAATATCTTCTGTCGGGAATATAGACACACTGATTATAAGTATGTCCAAGTTACACAAGGCGCTTGAGAACGCAGTGAAATAACGTCAAGGTGGTATACGATGATGCTTTGTGCTCATACATACAGAATAATTAAAGGTCTAGTTATTGGGCACCATGTCATGTTGCGTTTATGTTCCTCACAAGAATAATTGCATCACCGGCAACAGCGCATGCGCAAGTTAATCACTGGCTGCAAGCATCACGAGAAAGGAAAAACTCTTCTTTCGCCATAACAGGCAGAGTAATTAAGGCAAGTCAAATAGCCCGTCAAACACGGTACAGTGCTTTTAGCAGGGTTACCAGATTGGGCAATTAAATATCCAAATCGGGCTACCTCTCGTCCGAGTTGGCATCGAAAATTTTCTTTTGGCTATGTGGCTATTGATGGATTACATTTCTTCCGAAAACGTTTTCTAAATTTCATCTGGCACCTTTTTGGTGGCTTATTCATTGGGTACAGCGCAAGCCTGGTCAAATCCCGGCCTTCTGCTTTCCGTAGATATCCGTGGAAGAAACTAACTAATATGCAGATTTTCTTGCAGAAAATAATTTAATACGTTGAGAATCACGTCACAAAAAATGCAGGTTCTTGACCACTTTTGGGCTACTAAAAAGTTTCGATTTTGCCTACCGTTTGGCTACTACGGAGACCAGTTTGGCGATGGGTGGTTGGAGCGATCTGGTAACCCTTGCCTTTAGCAGAGTGGCCGACCATAGCAAATCACCGCACAATGAAGCGAAACGGAGCAACACTGACCATGCATGGTGTCTCACGTACCCGAAGCTAAGTGTCTTGCTTATATATATATATATATATATATATATATATATTAATTTTTTTTATTTTTCATGCTACTGATGCACAAATTTGACTGAAGGGGGGGGGGGTATGTTCGGTAAATAAAAAAAATTCCATATCAGGGGCATCATACAACGTGGAGAACTGCATTTCGAGAAGAATTGTGCGAAGCCTCCCCCGATCCGGTTTTCGGAGGAGGTTCAAGTCCTGACCTTTATGCCTACCATCCGCGAGTTTCGAACACACCATTCGAACCCACCCGCACAAATAGCCGCCTCCTTCCGCGTACCGCAGAGCCGTGAGAGAATCGGCAAGGCTTCTCTCGGGCTCCCCGATCAGCGGAAGCGTGCAGTACTGGGAGAGGGGAACCCTGCCGATTCCACTCCCGTACTCTTTACCCCCGTTAGAAGACGACGCTTCTGTGGTCACCCGAAGTCAACTCTTTGTACAAGCTGACCTCTTTCATAGTTGCAACGGGTGCTTCCGTATTTGGACATTAGCACTCGCGCAATGTGATGGAGCAATACGTCCACAAGTAAGGCCTTTCTCACGCCGTCTCCTCGCATAAGACTGCCTCGGTGCCTCGGAGGCCTCCTTATCCAGGAAGTGCACCATTCGATCAGTGTGTCGCGGTCAACCTGGACCCATTTGAACGAACCACCCAGACCGAACACCGACCTGGGCCAAATACACAATTCACCGACATCGGATCTGAAACGCCCAACATCTGCCATTACCGCATCCCGAACAACTTCATATCCACGATCGACTGCGGTTCTGGTGAACGCTGATAGTATTACAACTCCTTATGAGTGTGCTCGTGCAGGGGTACGTAGGCACATCTGAAGCCGTCATCGTCATACGGTGTATGATAAGAAAAGCGGCTCAGTGACTCGGGTCACTGAGTACATAAACCTGAGTACGTGCCCCATTTAAATGAACCTCTTTCACGCCAACTTGGGTCGCTGGGTATATGCAGTTCTTTAGTGACAAAAAGAAAAGAATTCTTTAAAAAACTATGGTGCCTATCAGAATCGTAATCGCGTCACATACTCGGTGTTACCACGTGACTTGTGCCGAAATAGTGCCAAGTCACGTGGTGCCATTACGCGCAATAGTGCCACCGTAGCTGCACAGAACCAAGGTAACTGTTGTTGCCGTGGCATGGAGCGAGTCAGATATTTTTTTTTCGACTAATTACATAATTAGTTATTATTGATAAGTCAACTGCTGTAATATTATAATCAGAGCAAAAATGTGAGTGGGACAATATATATATATATATATATATATATATATATATATATATATATATATATATATATATATATATATATATAGCGCGAGTGAGGAGCCTGGATGCAAGTCATACGTGAGGCGTTTCCGGAGTGGCAACGGTGTGTCGCTAAACATTGCTTCAATGCTAAGTGTCCACATTCACGGTGAGATGCGTTCTGTCGGAATCTTTTTTTATTTGAAGATTACAAAAGGGTGAAAAAAAAAGGGGGAGGGGAACAGAAGAAACATCTCGTCGTGGTGGGAAACAGAACCTGCGTCCACCACAGTGGGAGACCTACTTTTTTTTGCAGTTAAGCTAATCTCATTCATAGAGGACGAGTGAAGCGTGGCCGTTAGATCGCTTAGCCTGACCGCTTAAGCTGCACCCACCACCAACGCCAACCAAAGTATCATCGATGTGGGAGAGGGGAGAATGGAAATAGAGACAAAAACACGCAACGAGAGAGAAGGAAAACGGCGCGCAGACATGCGTGAGCCTCGAGGACGCCGAATGGCCCGAACTGCGTGTCTGAGTGGGCGAGTGTGCGTACCCATGATTGAGCGCGTGAGTGACTGCGTATTTGTGCTTTTGTGAGCGTGAGTTTGACTGCGTCCCTGCATGTTTGTGTGTGCGTGCGTATATAGAGTGTGTATATACGCTTTCTTAGTCCAACCAGCCGGAAAATTGAAAGCACATTTCTGAATTCGCTCTTAAGTATAGATGACGTATTAGGAGTTGAGGAGAGGGTGGTACCGCCAGAAGCTACGAAACCTGCGCGCGGCAGAGTTAGAAGCGCGTTTGATACACAGTCCCTATTACTCTGGCTTTCCAAAATAAGCTGACGTGGAGAGCATCGATGGATGGGTATAGGGGGTGAAGTAAAGAAAGAATCGGGGAAAGACTTCCGAGGAAAGGAGCACTACAGCTGTATCTTGCATTTATGTACCCGTAAGTTCCGCTATGCATGCGTCGCGTTGGTTGTATTTGACAGAACAAAGTGCCTGGTTGGGGCATGTGTCGCGTTTATGAAGAATGCATGTTCTTCTTCACTTGCTTAACGCTGAGCGCACGGTGTGGCACTCCGATTTCTTCATGCTTCTTAATTCTCTTATGATGTGATTGGTGGAAATTCGAATACAGATGCGACCACAGTCACTTAGGCACTGCATTCTTTATTTCTTTATTAGAAGTTAATCTACCAACTAGCCTGAGTTATACAGAAGATGGCCAAGGAGTTCCCGCTATATGGTGTGGTTATATTTCCGAGTCAAATGAAATGCGAAAGGTTAACCGAACCGCTTGCGTACTTTGTGGAAATGCGTGTTCCGCGTAACAAATTCTCTGGCATCTTCAAAAAAAAAAATCATGAGCGCGTGATGCGAGATCCACGGTTATCGTTCGACGATGTACTCAACTGTTCGCCAGAAGTGCTGCGGCATTTTCAGGAAAGATTTTTTTTTAGTTATTCACATTATGCATTTTATACCTTCTGCGTGCCTGACGTGCTGCAAGCTGCAAGCTCTCGTAACATGTCTTGAAAACTAATTGCGCGCTCTTTACGCCCTCAAAAAAAAAAAGAAATGTTGTACAGCAGTCACAGCAGCAACAAGAAGAGGTAGCATGCGACAAACGGCGACAGAGGTGGAAGCACGTGAACGTTGCTCTACTTGCATGCATAAAGTAAGATCTCACAGAATGTATTTGCATGCTCGCGCTCGAGCCTATGGTATGTACCCATTAACTTAACGAGACTATCAAAGTCTATGGCATACCCGTCAGCTTCGCGCAATAAAGCTAGATTAGATCCTCCATTCGACGTATGAGGAAAACATGCGCGAAACGACGTTGCCGCGAAGGACGCCTTCGTGGCAACGGAAAAAGAAAAAAGAAAGAAGAAAATGAAATATAGCAAAAAAAAAAAAAAAAAGAAAGGAACGGCCGAAACAGGATACTTGGCAAGCATAGCACGAAGCAAAAAAAGAAAAGAACACAAAAATTTGCGACGTTAAATTCAATTAAAAAGGCACGTGCGGGGTGTGCGCTTTCTTGCAAAATGCAGCGTGTCGCTTTAAGATTACGCAGAGGGGGGAAGAAGGTGAGGAAAAAGAGAGAGAAAGAAAAGAAATAACTTGTTACCAACGAGTGCTGCACGAGCGAGTTGGACGCCACGCTAGCGAGAGCGGCGGAAAAAGGGCCGCTAGCTGTTAACGTAATTCCTTAAACCTGCAGCTGGAGTAGACAACGCCGCGTATAGCCTGCCAGATATTGCAGAAACGCCGTGTCGTAAACGAGAAAAAGCGGCGGCCCAACTGCACTCGGGCTACGGCTCCTGCAAGCTGGCATCGTTTATTGCAGCACGCGCCTGCTCTATTCTACTCGGGCCATCTAAATTCTGCCTTCCTCATAGTAAACTAAACGGCATCTGCTTCAAATCGCGCGGCCTATTTCTTGTTTGTCTGTTTGTTTGTTTTCGTAACACTTTGCAGCAGAAAGCCGGTATGCTTCGGCCGTTGTATGTAAGATAAGAAATCGCAGACCAGAGAACGAAGCAGCCTAAATGGGCTCGTGAATGTGACACCCTCTTATTTATTCATTTATTTGTTCTATGCTTACAAAAAGTATGCAAATGTACTCAATTTACGGAGGGCGCATCAATTGAAACACTGAAGCATAAACACAAAAACACAAGGAGGCATAATCTGACAAAGATAAACAGCAACGTGGGAGTGTAACTTTCATTGTCACGAGAATGCATTACCCTGTACTATATATACCTCTAAGCTGCATGTATTCGAGTAATGCATAACGCGGTACATTGTCTTCCTCGTATCAATGGTCTCAGCTTGTGCGGCCGTGTTGTGCTGCGAGTGCACGCACGCATTTGAGTGCGTTTCACTGGGTATGCGTGCGTGCGTGCGTACGTGAAGGGTGCTTGTCGTCAGCAGTGAACTCAGAAATTCATGCGCGCCTTATTAGTGATGCATGACGCCTAGTTGTCCGAGAAGAATGCCGCTTTGATGTAAGAAGTTACCACACCGTGGCGTGCACTTCCTTACTTGCCGTTTTAGCTCTAACTTTCGCGTTCTAAGTTTGTGAGCATGATCGAAGCTGCGCTGGCGCCCAACTGACATCTATATAATACTTCGTACACCGTAGGTGTTTCGATTACAATAACAGGCCTATGCCACATGAAAAAGAAGGGTAGAGGCTTCAAGGACGCTTGCCACGTGACGATTCGCTTCGTGCTTGTTAAACCTACAGCTGTAAATCCGGTAAGCCAGGATTCACACGAGGGGACTATAGTCACTGAGTCACTCTGCGGAGGTGCATGACGTAAGCATGACCTCAGCGCCACCGCAGCCATATGTCACGTTCGACTGCTGCGACTGAATCAGCGATCCGTTCCGCGTGTACTCGTCGCACCCATACTTCATCCACGTTGAATTACGAACCTGCCCCGACATTCGGGGCATACGAAGTGCTTACAGAGGGCTTTCTGCATGCCTATATAGTATTCGTCCTCTCTATTTGTGTATATATGGCGTATTAATGCGCGCGGCTTGACGGCGGTTGGCCTACTGTAGCTTCCGAGACACTTACAATCCCGTGTCAACTCCATATGTTATGCCCCCCCCCCCCCACTCAAAGAATAAACGAGAAGAAAAAATACGCATTTTCAAGTTAGCTCGACGTAAGGGCCGCGCTTTATACGTTTTCCAATAAAAGGAACGCTTATCAACGCAAGTATTTAGATTTTTTTCGTGTATTGTAGCCGAGCTTCCGTTGCACATTTGAGATTGCCTGCCCATGCAGTTAGTTTTCCAATTAAAGGAACGCTTATCAACGCATGTATTTAGAATTTTCCCGTCTACTATAGGCGAAATTGAGTTGTATATTTGGGATTGCCTGCAGGTGAAAGCTATTCAGAATCGGCGGAGTTGTGTTTTGCTACACAACTGCGGCTTGCGAGCGTCTTTCTTGCCGGCTCTATTTCTTTGGTGAAAACCGGAAGCTTGCCGGGGTACCTGTTTGCAATATTAACAGCAAAATTGCGACCTCTTTCAGGAAACGCGGCCGTATTTCCGCGAATGCATGTCAATGAAAGTCCATTAAAATAGTCCAACGAGGCTTCCAACAAGTTTCCTTATTTAACGCGGCCAGCTAGCGCAGTCGGGAAGCGTTACGGATCTGAGAATGTGTGTTTGAACACCGGCCCCAAACCCATGTGCTCGGCTATATATACTGCTACATAGATTTCCCATTAAAGGGGCCCTGAAACACTCGTTGAACATAATAATAATAATAATAATAATAATAATAATAATAATAATAATAATAATAATAATAATAATAATAATAATAATAAAGTTGCCGATATGTTGACGAGTCTCCTGTGAACGTGTGAGCAAATATTATTGCACTGCATGCAGCAGGTGACTTGCAATCTCGTGCGAAAAGCAATGAATAGTCGCTTGCTCTCGCATCCGCAACGTCGTCATCGAAAGCATTCGGTCCACCAACGCTATTGGCTGATTTCGTGAACGCGAGAAGACTCTCGGTAATACATAATTGCTAACTTTTAGTTACATCGATGAAAAACATATGTGTCTACGATCTCAAAAAGACAGCCAAATCATTTCATCTTTGCACAGTGCATGGCCTCTGAGATCGCAGTAGGGTGCTGCGTAATAGCATAGTCTACCGCGGCCGCCACGGGGTGTCGCGGCGAGCCCTTTCACCGTATTTCCGACGTCGCGACACTCAACTTTTCGTCGGCGCTTTGCCCTCTTGGCTTCTCCGCTGTGCAGCTTCCAGCGCGCTAGCGGAGACAAACAGATAGAAAGCCGGGTATTGGTGCGGTAAGCCCACTTACAGTTGAAGGATTCGAAAGGTATTTGCGGCATGAGATTATTGAGACGACGTACTTCAATAGTGAGGCCATTCTATTATTATCGTTAGAAAAGTGTTTCAGGGCCCTTTGAGCGGTACGGGATAGCAAAGCATGCTCGGCCTTCCGAATAAGACAGTCAACGGTCAGTTAACCTAGTAGTTGCACCTTGTTTGACGCGCTTTACGCCTCGGCAACGGCAAACAACTTCGTCATGATGTATCGGCAATTAAGGATGCTTATATTACGGCAAGCTGGATTACGCATGGCATATCGCGTGCTCAGGCAAGGGACGACGGAGGCAAAGACCACAGGCATTCTTTATACTGTTCTCTGTGCTCGCTATATACGCCATACACTATACAATAACGATCTTCAAGCGAGAAAGTGAACGAGCGAGCATACATACATACATACATACATACATACATACATACATACATACATACATACATACATACATACATACATACATACATACATACATACATACATACATACATACATACATACATACATACATACATACATACATACATACATACATACATACATACATACATACATACATACATACATACATACATACATACATACATACATACATACATACATACATACATACATACATACATACATACATACATACATACATACATACATACATACATACATACATACATACATACATACATACATACATACATACATACATACATACATACATACATAAAAGCTACCAGAACTTTCACTACGAACAAAAGCGCGCGGCAAAGGATACCGGAGTGCAGCATATTGGTTACACTGCAGTGCCTCCAGCCCAAGTGCAGAACGCTGTACCCCGCCAGTTAGTTAGCCTCGGGGGACGCACGTCACCGAGCCAAGTCGAAATAGAAGAAGGATATAACTAGAAAGAGAAACAACCGAACTGAAGCGACAGGGGGCGTGTTGGCGAGAGATATCCTCGGCGTCCGAGTGTTAATTCCCGTTTGGCTGCTTGTCGGCGCCTTCCGTGCCTCGTCGCCATAGAGTAGAAGTCGATTAACGCGTTCGCGCGGCTCCGGGCTTGACTAAACGCGTGGCTCCAAATGAGCTCCTCGCCAAGTCGGGTTCGCACCGCCCCCAGAGTTTTGCTGGGTAAGGGCGCCGACACATGCAGTCAGCTTCGCACCGCAGGTGAGTATGTATGAGCGCAGTCTGGAAAGCGGAACGGCACCGGTTCGCCTAACTACTACGCTAACGTAACAATGTTTCATCGGAGAAGCAGCCTGCTCTCGCTACTTTTCTACGGCTATTTTTGTCCGCTGCTTCTCCGTTTCGTTTGGGGGAAGCTCCAGAGTATCTTTTAAAAAAAGAGGGATGGTAGCTTCTTTTCTTTTTGAAATATGAAAATAAAAAGGCCACCGTCGAATATACGTGTATAGATATATATACAGGGTGTTTGGACAAAGATTTTAAGAAAGATTTAGAGATAGCCGTTGTGAAATAAAAGGACGGTTTCTTCGAAGATATGCCGCCAGTGGTTACAACCACGGGCATGTGTGTGTGTGTGTGTGTGTGTGTGTGTAATGATGGACGTGACACGTCACCTGAGTCAACCTCCTTGTCCGCACTATCCATCACATCCATCATGCCAGTCTATCCGTGCACCCGCCAAACTAGTCGCACTAGTCAGGATGTTCAGCAACACACTTCTGATGTTTAGTTTTGTCTAGTATGTTGTGGTATGCATAAGCAACCTGTATTAGTGACAATCATTAGTAGCTCCCGGATTAAAATTTTTCTGCATAGGTAAAGAGGCAGCACTAAATTACGCTCTGCAATCCTGCAGGAAAAAAGAAAGAAAGTTCCCATACTGCAGAAATTTCGCGTTGTAGTCATCCAGGTTCGGATGGTTACAAAACCTGACAACCCGTTTCTGTCTGAGCAAACACCTGCCGACGTACACTAATATGGATGTATGTAGCATGACCTTTTCATTGCCTAAGCGACAAATTAGCACAACTCGAATCATATAGCTACATACAGTATATACACGACTGTAATAACAGGTTGTATAGCTACGAACGTTCGCAATATATTCCGCATTGCGATCGTTATTCGGAAACCCACGCCCGCCGCCTAAATGAGTGGCCGTGGTTTTCTTTTTTTTTTGACACAGCAACTTAACAAACATGTCCAGGACATGCATTTAACACGAATTTAACATGAATTGCCCCGTTCGCAACGGCCCTTGCTGTCCCTGACAGCTACTGTATTTTATCTGTGGCCTTTTGCGCAATGCGTTCAACGTGCCCACAATTGTACCGCTTCTTCTTTCCGATTACGGCAAAAGCCACATTGAAAGTCCGCCCTCTTACGTATCTGGTGCCGTATTCTGTTCAGGCAAATATTCTCGCTGCAGGCAAGACACAATCCTGCTTCGCATTGTAATTGTAGATTATCTCGCATTTCGGGCGGTGGTTCAACCTAACGCTTACTACGCGCTCTGTAAATTACCATATACGGCAGAGCGTGCACAGTGAAAGATATGCCACGACCTACTTCTTAAAGTAATTTATCCAGAGGTTAATGAAACTTTGTTATTTACTATTCGCATTGACGATTATCACCCAAATTTTAGTGTCCATCACTGCTCTAAAATGTATAATTGTGACTCAGATCTTCCCTTTTCTAATAATTTGAGGCGGCGCACAGTCGTCACTCGCCGCGGTTGCTTAGTGACTGTGGAGTTGGGCTGCTAAGCACGAGGTCGCGGGATTGAATCCCGCCCACGGCGGCTGCATTTTGATGGGAGCGAAATGCGAAAACACCCATGTACTTAGATTTAGGTGCACGTTAAAGAACCACGGGGGCTCCAAATTATACCGGAGTCCCCCACTACGGCGTGCCACATAATCATATCGAGGTTTTAAAACCATAAAATTTAATTTCATTTAAACGTCCCATAATTTCGCCAGATATGACACTGACGTGCCGGCGTTGAACTTTTGGCGCATACCCAAAGAAAAGTTTGTTCTTCCCACTTTCTCCAGCTATAAACAGAGAGAGAGAGAGAGAAATAAACTTTTACTGCCAAGTGAACAGAAACAAGTACGATCGAAATAATGCTTTAGTTAGCCTAAACATTATTAGTATTGCGTTGAGTTATAACCGCGGAAACCTCGTTTCCGACACACATTCGGCGTAGCGTCCGCCGGCGACACCGCGTACACATTTCGCGTTGCGTAATGCGCGCTGACAAATCCATCCTAAATTATTTTTTCCGTGCGGTCGCGGGTTTAATTAACGCGGATACATCGTCGACGACGTCGCACTCATTTCAACCGCGATAAACGCGTCGTTAGTGCTACATGTGCGCAACGTCGGTGACGCCTAAAATATGCCGGAAATACGCTTCCATGTGGTTAACACGCACATATTCCGCGCGATACGCGTAACGAACGAGCTATGCGGAGGAGATGGGAGACGACCGGCTACACGTGGCTTCTTCGTGAGGTTTAGCGAATGTGGGACCCTGTCGTCATTCAATATAAAACGCGCAGGTGAAACAGCGAACCAGTCACTGTAGTATAGGCGCGCTCCCCTTTATAACGCGCGCCGCGCTTCCTGCGTTATAACGCCCACGCCGAACCGGAACTTTCCCACGGGAGGCGAGGGTGGCGCAATATGAGCGTTCGCGGCTCGACGTTCCAGCTCGCTGTCGTGTATTGATTACTGCACGCTAGCTGTATACGCTCGCCGGACAAGAGAGAAAGAGAGAGAGAGAGAGAAAGAAGCGAGTCTCCCTAGGGAAATAGGTACATCGGGTTGGTCGGTTCGCACGAGTTATAATGAACCTCATTAGGGAAATATATATGCAGACTGTAAGGAGGAAGAAAGTATGGTATGGGGGAAAAGGGAGTGAGGGGTATACAGGGATGTTGTTGACGTGGATGCATGGGTATACTTGCACGAGCGAGATGGGTGCGAGCGATGAAACCCGAGTATATAACATCGGGGACGGCGTACTTTGTCTCACCGGCTAAGCCGGTGGCCGAGTGAATTTCGAGCTCCGTGTATGTATATATATATATATATATATATATATATATATATATATATATATATATATACGTGTGCGCAGAGTTTCATTTAACGTCTTCGCCGTAGAAACGAGAGCAAAAAAAAAACAGCGCTAGGCTTAGTTGGGAGACCGCGTACACGCGTGGCGAGATTTGCGAGGAGGGGGGGGGGGGGTGGAGGTGGAAGCGCGACAGCACGAAAGCTTACGCTAATGGACATTGTTATCCTCGGTGCATCGGAGGAGAAAGCGCAGTTCACGCTGGCTTCGCAGGGACGGGGGCCCGAAACAAGATTGCTTCGTCGAGAGCTCCAAGCCTTTTGGAAGTTTGGTTATTCTTCAAGTCTGCCGGTGCAAACAGCACGCATGTTCAGCGAATGAGGTTTCGCAGTGATTGCCTTTCTTTCTTTCTTTCTTTCTTTCTTTCTTTCTTTCTTTCTTTCTTTCTTTCTTTCTTTCTTTCTTTCTTTCTTTCTTTCTTTCTTTCTTTCTGCCCGCGAATACACGCAAAGTGCCTCGAGCGGCCAGTCGCGCGGCAATTTTGCGTGCATTCGCGGGCTTCTTTCACGCTCGGAAAAACACTTTTATGTTGCACACATTGAGCAACAGAAAGCTGTATCGGGAGTTTTTCATAGCGCTCTACAATTTTCGCATTGACACTTTTCATCTAATTAGAATAATTGAGAAGCTGATAATTAATTTTTACTAAATATCTAATTAAGCGGAATGCAAAAAAATTATCTGAGTATCTCTAAGCGACCGCAAACGCTATTACCTTGGTTCTGTTGAGCTAGGTGGCATTTGCATATTTTTAAAGTTTGGCTAAAGTTACGTGGGACACCCTGTATAATATATCGACACACAAAAGGAATGTACAAGGAAGACAAACAAACAAATCCACCTAGCAAGTTCAACTGACACAGGCGCCTAACGCGACAAACACTCTGTTTTCGATGTTCTGTTTTCGATGTTCTTAGCGCTGTGTCCCGTCTGTTTCTTTCGCCGTCCGTGTGCTTCTGCGCTACTGTGTAAATAATGTCATACTAACTAGCCCACCCACCAGTTTGCCGTTTTGAATCCGCAATGCTACCCGACCATGATTACCCTGAAAAGACGAGCGACTCGCGGCTAGTCTTCTGCATGACAGGGTAAATATATACCCTGTAGTCTGTGTGCAAGAAATGTTTTGGCCAGCTCCTTGTTGCCACCGGCAAAGCCATCGAACAGGTGGCGATGTTCTCCAAGTTCTGCGTCAATTCACACTTCGGAGAAGCTCTTCTCATTTGTATAAGACGCCCTTGAAACCATGCGCTGTTTTCGATGTGGTTCAGCTACAACGAGCTGCACAGTGACAGCTTGGAAGAGCTTGTCTACTGTCTGCACAAAACGACGTCATATTGGGCTGTGCACCGCATGGCCCCAGCCTTACCAACACAGTTACAAAATTATTTTTGGTCATCCGTTTTCCATTTCTACACGAAGGCACTCAACAAAGAGAGAGTCTTCCCGTGAAAAGAAGCACCTGAAGCTCAGTCGCGTCACTTAGCAGAGAATAATATAAGGCTGACAACGTTCTGTTTGAACTGTTTGTGAACAATCTAAAACATTTTTTTTTCTCGTGAGAAAAAAAGCACCAGCTCAGGTGCGTCGCGTAGCAAAAAATTATCGATGACGGAGAATGGTTTGCTTTAAACGGATCGTGAGCCACTCTTCAAAAATTAGATGTTTGCGTAAACAGTGCGTCAAGAAATAAAATGTTTGCTTCCGAGTTAGCACTGGGAATTTTCTTGCTTAGCGTGCGTTAAGGTGTCAGCCGGAGTAAAACGTCTAAATCAAGCTACATTCTACCATCGACGCACGCTCAACCGGATTGTTACCTTGGCGCCTTTCAACTACGAAAGGGCTAGCATAGCCACTCTATTGCCATTTGCCGCCATGTACAAGCGAGAATATATATTACGAAGCTTTCTTTTTTTGTTATTGCATAGTCGGCTCCGCGCGGGGACGATCGCATTCCACGCAGCGCCCTTGCACTGCGGCGGCTAGCCGCCGTCTTGGCCGACGTATAAACGTGTGTCAGCGCCACCTGGCGGTTTCCTCCCAAAGGGGCACGCGCGAGCCGGCGCATTCAACGCACTTCCCCATTCTAGCCATTGTAGCTCGGTTTTCAACATTCCACTCAGTGTTGCCTAGAACCAAAGTACAGCGAAACACCATCAGAATTGGAGGACGCTTTCGCCTTTAAGAGTGGAACGCGACAGCATTCAAAGATCGCTCAAAGACGTTCTTCATAAACACGTCACCAATCACCGCGCGCGTTCGGTGCGAACGCGGGCAATACGCCGCCGCCGTCGACCACAGTTCTGCGCGTTGCTGGTGCTGCTCCCCTCCTTCCCCTCCTTCCCTCCCGTCCCCCCACCGCCTTTCGCGCGACGGAAGAAGTGGGGTTTTCTCTTCGCCGTGCCCACGGAGAAAGAATAGTATTCTTTCTCCGTGGCCGTGCCTTCGCTCCCCGTGAAAGCGCGCGTCCCTCGCGTGCTTTCACTCGCACATACAGCAAGTGAGAGTTTTTTTTTTCTACACGCGGACACGACCATGGGAGACTGAGCCCTTAACAGCTTCACTGTAAAAAAAACTGTCAGCCCTTCCACTGAGGTGGAGATGGAAGACCAGCGAAGCTGTACTATGGTGGAAATTATGTATTTCCAATTATGACTATTAAGATGTGATGGTGTAATTGGTTATTTTTACTAATAAAGCATGAGAAATAACTATGATCCAGTGGTTTTCATCTATTTAGTGACCACAGGGACCATGTCCTTATGGCCGCTACGGTACACCGCCATAGGGTGTACGGCAAAGGTTGGCACGTTTTTCATAAACATGTCACCAACGCCGCGCGCATTCGGTCCGAACGCGGGCAAAACGCCGCCGCCACCGACAACAGTTGTGCGCGCCGCAGCGGGAGTGCGGGGAGGTGTTTATTATACATAAGGAAGAGACGCTTAATTCTGCAGCCCATAAGGGAGCACGGCGCAGCGTCGTAGGGGATAGGGGGAGTAGGAGGTAAAGAAAAATGTGGTTGATCCCTCTTATATAGGAATCGGTATAGAACACGAAAGTGAAACGTGTCTTCACAGAAGTAGTGTAATGTTTATTGCACATTGATATATAATGTCTATTGGTGTTTTGTGGCTAAAGCGCCCTTAGGCGTTGATGCACCCACGCTGACGCCTGGTGGCACGTCTCCTCCATCACGACTACCAACGTCGATGACCATGAGCAACCGTCGTGCATATGGAAGCTGCACTACGCTGCACACGCTAGCACAACGCGAAAGACGAAGCACGTAACTGACACACTAATACAACGCGCAAGACAAAGCACGTAACTGAATCGTCACCGAGTCAAATCAGCGCGTACAGCGCGTCGTAATTGCAGCCTCCGCGATCAACTTCAGAAACATTTTCAGAGCTAATTGCGGAGGCCACGCTCCGCTGTGCTGAGTACGGTGAACGCCACTACCAACGCCACCTAGCAACGCCACCTAGGTGGCGTTGGTAGTGCTTCTTGATGCCAGCGTCCCTTCGAATGCTGGCATCGAGGCGTCGTAGTGGTGAGACCACCGAAGCGTTCACTGTCGGTGCGCGTTAGTGTCATAATGCAGTACTTCTCTTTTCTGCTCGTAGGCGGCGGCACCGCCCCGAACAAGAGCGCGGGTACACGGAGGAGTGTTAGATATATAAGGCGCGTCTGTGTAGCTCTCTGCAAATGCGTTTGTGGCGCAATGGGTTAAACGCTCGGCGATCTATCGTCGCGGACCGAGAGGTCGTGGGTTCGATTCCCAAATTTTGCATGTTTGTGGAACTTTTTCTTCTGGTTTCTTTCTTTGTATTATGTTCTATGACGTATTTCCGTGACGGAAATACGTCAGTGAAGTCTTGGTGGACCCCGGCATAAAACACTTTCGTGTTAAAAGAGAAGAGAGATAGTTCAGGGGGCTCGTCCGCACATGGGTAGGCAGCAGAGGCGGCAGGGACCGGCAAGGGCAGGTACGCTCAGCGGTATGCTGCTATCCCACTCGCCTCCACGAACTCCACGAGGCTGTGTAGTGCGGGGAGATGGTAGCGGGATGGGAACAGCAGGTTGGTCAGTGAGTCAGCAGGAAGTCCCTGCAGTCTATAGGCTCGGGTGACCTTCGAACGTTCCTGTGCTAGGGCTGGACAGGCGCAGAGGAGGTGTTCGAGTGTCTCGGGGTCACCGCATCGTTGGCACGAGGGGGAGGCGGTGCGGCCTTTGGCATGAAGCCTGGCTGCTGTCCATATGCAGCCAGTCCGGAGTCGCAGCAGGGTGGCTCTGTCTCGCCTGGTGAGGCCAGACTCGGGGAGCAGCTTAGGTCCCTTGCCATTTGCCACCCTCGGGTCGGGGTGGACGGGAGTGCGGGCACGCACACGCACAGTCTAGGGTGCCTCGATGCCCTCCTCGCCATCACTTCCTTTCCACTGGGAAGACGCCTTTGCTCTCCGCCGTGCGTTCGCTCTCTGTGAAAGCGTGCGTCCCTCGCCCCCGCGCGCTTTCACTCCACATAAGTAACGTTTGCTCCGCCGTGCGTTCACTCCCCGTGAGTGAACGCACGGCGGCTGTGCGAGTAAAAGTGAATGAAAGTGAAAGAATGTGCTTTCACGCGCACATACAGCGTACAGCCATGACAGTTTTATTGCAATAGCAATTATATGGACACTCCAAAGCAGATTTCTGCCGTCGTCGTCGCCGTCACCGAGAGGTTCCGTATGACGTCAATGGAGATGAAATCGTCGCCGGTGGTAAGTGGTTCTTGAGGGAAAGGGAAAGGTTGGCGCTATCTTCTGCAGCCCTTGAGGGAGCACGGCTCAGCGCCAAGTTCGTCGCCGCGCGCCGAACGCTGTATGTGCGAGTGAAAGGGCGCGAGGGACGCGCGCTTTCACGGGGAGTGAACGCACGGCGGAGAACAAACGCGCGTTCTGCGCCGTGCTCCCTTCAGGGCTGCAGAAGTAGGCGTCTCTTTCCTCCTTTACAATCACCTAATATGTAGAGCAAACGCGCCTTCTTCTGACGCTCGAAAGGCCTTGGGGGGGGGGGGGGGCAGGGGGAGGAAAGGGAGGCGACGTTTAGCTGCGGCACCAAGTGCCTATTTATATCAGAGGCTCCGGCAACAGTCACCAACGCCGCACGCATTTTGTGCGAACGCGGGCAAAACGCCGACGGCGTCGACAACAGTTCTGCGTGTTGCCGGTGCTGCTGCATGTCGAAGTTTATACAGCTGATAAAGCTACTATCATTACTCCGTATAGCTCTCTACAAATTTGCTATCGCAAATGATGCTTCGCCTTTCAGGTGAAACTGCAGAGAGAGAGAGAGAGAGAAGAGACTTTATTTGCACCCGTCAACTAGATGACGGGGTAGAGGCTTCAGCCTAAACCCACACTCATCCTCCCTAACCGTCGACCGGGATCCCTTGGGACGCGGCGGCGGTCAGGGCGAGACCGATGACTTGCCGTTGTGCATTTTCTTCTTCGTTGAGTAGCAAGGACTCCCAGGATTCTCTGCATCTATCTGGCTCATCAAAGTTAGGACAGGTCCAAACCATGTGGACTAAGTCCGCTATACCATTACAATGCGTACACCGAGGGCTATACACCGAGGGATGCCATTTGCTCAACAGTTGTGGGTTCGGAAATACCCCTGTTTGCAGTTTCCTCCACATAACTTCCTCGCTTTTGGTAAGGTGAAACTGCAACAACTTTTTTAGATGCGAAGCAGCTTATGGTCGGGACCAGCGTTCATAGATACTTTTTCAAAAAGTATCTATAAACGTTGGTCGGGACTATGACACTCCCTCCCTCTCTCCCTCCCTCCGCCGTGCGGCGTCCACACCCCTACTTCCTCCTCCCCCTCCTCTCCTCTCCTTGTTTCATCTCTCCTCTCGGCATTCCTCCTCTCCGACGCTCCTCTCCTCTCCGGATTGCACAACGAATGGCAACACCTGCGGCTCCGCGCGCGATAATGCGAAGCAGCTTAGGTTAGAGGCGCGACGGTAGGCGCTGCTATAGTGCCTAGAATATATTCTAGGCACTATAGCGCTGCATACTCCGCGGGGGGGGGGGGGGGTGCCATAACGCACAGAACTGTTGTCGACGCCGTCGGCGTTTTATCCGTGTTCCCACCGAACGCGCGTGGCTTTGGAGACTGTTGCCGGTGCCTCTGGGGGCGGTTCGGAAGTTTTCGACGAGATCAGTCATTGCTCGTCGAGCAGCGTCGGAAATCTTATCTACGCATAGCCGTGATGGGTGCCACGGACAGCGCCCGCGTCAACGCCAGTGTCAGCGCCGTGGTCGACCCTATGCTGCTTCGCATACTACTATAGTGTAATTTTTTTCTATTGCTGGACGCGACCATCGAAGAGTGAGCCCTTAGCAGCTTCGCTGTAAAAACGCTTAACCTTGCACTCGGCCGCGCAACGCTTGAAACAGCGAAGCTGGGTGATCGTAGCCACCATTTTCCGGAAGTGTGTGCGAACTTTTCATCTTAATAATCATGATGATGATAATTTCTTTTCGCGCGTCTCGGACTTACGGCCGTCACTGCGCGTTGCATAGCGCAGCTTGCAACTCCGACTGTCACGTATTTCGGTGGACTAAAGACAGACAGGGACAAGTCGAACGTTTAAAACATACATTTATAATTGCAAAAAGAAACGATAAAGAAAACAGCACAAAACAAACAATATACAGCACGAGTAAATTCTAGAAATTCCCCAGAGTCCTCAGATATCAAAATTCATAAGTCCAAAGTATTTACATTAAGTCCCTCGACGTGGCCACGTCACCTCGTCGTCGCGGCTTCCGGCGACACGTCGTTGGGCCCGCCGATGCGTCGTAGACTCGAAGTCGCTGTGTCCGACGTTCGGTCCACGGTTGGCCTGGTTCGGGGGTCAAGACGGTGGGGTGACCGAGGCGCCTGGATCGCCCGATCAACTCCGCTAGCCTGCGGATCGTAGCCGCAGGGAATCCGGGAAGCGGTGCCGTCAGCCTGTAGCTGCGGCTTCCGGTGGGACGTCCACTCAGCTCGCGGGTCGTGGCCGCGGCAGCTGAAGAACAGCTTCCATCGGGTTGCCGCCGTCTCCGTGATCCAACCGTCCTTTCCGGCCTCCAGCTCCTTCTGCCTCTCGTCGTCCCAGAGCGTAGCTGGGCTGCTCTCTTCGGCTACGTGTCTCTTCTCCCGTTGGCCACGTAGCTGCGCGTGCACTTGTGCGCTTCTTGTGCTTTCATATGCATTCATATTCGGACGCTCTTATTTTCTAACTTCGTTCTTCTTTATTTCTGCCACCGACTCCTCGTGTCTTGTTCTCTTTTTATCTTCTGCTTTTTCTTCTTCTTTCTTTCTCCCTTTATTGGCTCATGACATATTATGCCCACCTTCAAGAGTTTTTCCATTTGAAAAACTGCTTCTTCCTCCTTGTATCGTCGTCTTCATACGTTGTTCCAGCACTAACACTTGTTCTCTTCCACCATTTTTGTCATTTGCACCACTGGTTATCTTCCCCACACATCACTTCACTTCACTTCATTTATTCACTGCATGCACTGTACACATCGTCGAGTTCACTATTGAACACGAAAAAGTCATTGTCGAACACTACATTATCAAATCCCCGCTATACCACTTGTCTGTGTAGCACCCAGTGGTCCACTGCTTCACACCATCACTTAAAGCGCTTAAACAAACAACTCTTCCACAACACTGAGCAAAGTTTACGAGCAGCCGTCACACGACTCTGCTCAACCACACCTCCCCCAACTGCATAATCTGCACTACTGAACTCTACAAATGGCAAAATACTGTCTGTGGTTTTCGCCCCACAAGTACTTTACAACATGTGCGTTTTCACACATCATTACCTTAAATATATTCTTAGGATATTACCTACCGCACTGATGGCAACATATGAGCACATTTAGGAACACTGTTCTATTACTGATATTTATACATGCCATGGCAACAATTTTCATAACTTTTGTGGAACCATTTCTTAAATTCTTCTGAACAAATATCCTGCTAACAAACATCCGCCCTTAAATGCAAGGTACGCTCTGACTCTTTCCGCATAAACTATTTTACGTCCTAAACGGCAGTGGTATTCCCAATCAGCTTAACTATTCGAACCGCAAAAGAATCCGTATCCTCTCCCTATTGGAATTCCATTTGATACCCTCAATGTTGTCGTAGTGCCTTTCTCTTGCGTCGCTGTCGAGACCGCCTAGGGTGCCTACTTCTCTTCTTAGTTCTTCTTTTTCCTGTGCCTGCACGGTTCCTTCCTGGCTTTGAAAGTCGCCCGTGTAGTTCAAGTTTCGCTTCCTTTTTAATTGATGGACAATGTTTCCTGAACTCATGTTTGTTCATGCGCCATCTCGCTCTCAGCAGTCTCCTCATCTTCCGTCTGTACTTTCGGGATGTCTGCCTTCTTGAGCGATTAGTGGAGCTGCTGGTTTGATCCTTGAACTTGAAAAAGTCACTTTTGAAAACCTTTTTCTTCTTTTGGGGACATGCTTGGGATCTGCAGTTAAATACACGTCGCTCTTGCTCTGAAACTTTGCGACGTTCTTCGAAGTCATCATCTTCAGATGCTCTGCTACTTCTCACCCCAAATTTAAATCCCCCTCTCATGGTTGCGTTGCAATGAGCAATGCCATAAAGAGTCGCCCATTGGTGCTTTCTTCGTGTCTTCTTCTTGGGTGGTGATTTCGTCTTTTTCTTTTCCTCGAAGCAATTTTTCGATTTGCTCTTTCTCTTATGCTTCTTTCTTTTCTCTTTCTCTGTTTTCTCTACTATCTCTATCTCTCTGTCTGCTGTCATCGCTTCCTCAATGCGCTCTTCTTTCTCGCCACTCTTAAAACTTGTGCACCTGTGGTCGTCTGGGTCAGCAACATCTTGCTTGCAGGTCACTAGCTTGTGTTCACAGGGGTTTTTGCAGTCGAAAGTCTCCATCTCTTCAAAAGCCTTGCCGCAGTCAAGCACTCTCCCTTCCTGCGCGACATCTCCAATTGCTCTGCACTGAACACACACCGTATGCGGCGTTGCGGTATTCCCCCCCTCGTCAGTGTCCTTCGTTTCTGGGAACCGTTCGCCCTCATGAGCACGACCCTCTGGCACGTACACTGCACTACCGAAAACACACTCTTCATTCGGGTGTTGTACCCCTTGCTCACCAGTGCAATAGGACTCGGCGGCGCGGTCATCGATAGCCTTATAGTGGCAACTATTCCGTCGCAACAGTTCACTTGTGCGAGACTTCTCTTCAGGTATGCTATGACTGCTATGTATTAGGTTGACTGCTTCTGGCATCTCTGTCTTTTTCTCTTCGAACTGTTTTTTCTTCTCACATGCTTGCCGAAGTGTCTCAAGTTCTAAAGATCGAGCGGCATGGACACGGTTCATTACATCCTCAATTAGTTTAAGGCCCTGCTCCTTGCTAAGCTTTTTCTCGCGAACCGTAGCTAATATGCTGTCCCAATCCATCTCCAGACCACCAAAAATCTGTGACAGGGCCGGAAATGGTGGAATATCCTGGCAGGCTCGCCAAATTGTCACGTATTTCGGTGGACTAAAGACAGACAGGGACAAGTCGAACGTTTAAAACATACATTTACAATTGCAAAAAGAAACGATAAAGAAAACAGCACAAAACAAACAATATACAGCACGAGTAAATTCTAGAAATTCCCCAGAGTCCTCAGATATCAAAATTCATAAGTCCAAAGTATTTACATTAAGTCCCTCGACGTGGCCACGTCACCTCGTCGTCGCGGCTTCCGGCGACACGTCGTTGGGCCCGCCGATGCGTCGTAGACTCGAAGTCGCTGTGTCCGACGTTCGGTCCACGGTTGGCCTGGTTCGGGGGTCAAGACGGTGGGGTGACCGAGGCGCCTGGATCGCCCGATCAACTCCGCTAGCCTGCGGATCGTAGCCGCAGGGAATCCGGGAAGCGGTGCCGTCAGCCTGTAGCTGCGGCTTCCGGTGGGACGTCCACTCAGCTCGCGGGTCGTGGCCGCGGCAGCTGAAGAACAGCTTCCATCGGGTTGCCGCCGTCTCCGTGATCCAACCGTCCTTTCCGGCCTCCAGCTCCTTCTGCCTCTCGTCGTCCCAGAGCGTAGCTGGGCTGCTCTCTTCGGCTACGTGTCTCTTCTCCCGTTGGCCACGTAGCTGCGCGTGCACTTGTGCGCTTCTTGTGCTTTCATATGCATTCATATTCGGACGCTCTTATTTTCTAACTTCGTTCTTCTTTATTTCTGCCACCGACTCCTCGTGTCTTGTTCTCTTTTTATCTTCTTCTTTCTTTCTCCCTTTATTGGCTCATGACACCGACACCGCGTTCCAGGAGACCCGCTCCGTGAATGCGTCTCTCTCGCTCTCACAGCGCGCAAAACCTCTTCACCTCGCAGAGCACGAGCGTACGAACGCGCCAGCTGTGGACGAAAATGACGACGCTCGAACGCAATAATATGGTGCGCATAAATGCATGTTCTGCAAGCGTGGCTGTATAGCCCAGTGGTTACTGGGCTTCGCGCTTCCCCACTCTGTGCTTTCTGTGGTGACATTGGTGACATCGAACATTTCATTTGACTATGCCCGCAGTATGACACAGAAAGAAAAGCGATGGTCGACAACCTACAAAAGAGCGGTCTTACGCACAGGACCTCTGAACACGTCGTTTTCCCCGGAGGGCCCGCGGCAATCAGGAAGAGAGCGCAATGACTGCTGATAGCCTTCCTGCAAGACACGGGGCTCATCGACACCTGGTGACACACCCCTGATCTCAACTCGAAGGAGGATCAAGCGGAACAATTGCCGGCTATGCATGCCAGGCTAACCCCGCCTGCTTGAACATCACCACCACCACCACGAGTGGTTACGACGCTCGCTTTGGGATCGGGCTAGGCGGGTTCGAATCCCGCCTCGGCAAGAAAGTTTATTCTATTTCTTCGTAGTTTCTTGACACTAACCACAAATTACGGCTGGCTAACCCCGCCTGCTTCAACATCACCACCACCACCACCAGTGGTTACGACGCTCGCTTTGGGATCGGGGCTAGGCGGGTTCGAATCCCGCCTCGGCAAGAAATAGATAGTTTCTTGACACGAACCACAAATTACGGCTGGCCTAAACAGGTTCGCAGCTAAAAGAAGCCAAATGAGGTCAGTTCACTAAACATGTAGGTATGCTCAATGCGGTCGAATGCCTTTTCTTGATCCGATGAAACTAATAGAACCCGTTCTGACCTGGTCAGCGTACACGTCAACACGATCCCGAGAGAACTATCGCTTCACTTTGGAGCCGCCTTCTGATAGTAACACTGCTTGGAAGCCATAACACAGAAACACCTCACCTGCTCTAAGTAACATTCTCTATTTCGAACAACGTTTTCTTTAGCGTTTGCGACAATTGTTAAGCTTAAGTAGCATTCCTAACAAGTTCAATATTAAGCATGTTTCTTTTTACTTAATCATGACTGTATTCTTGTTGGAGACAACATATGTTAAATAGTAGGATAATATTGTGAACAGTGTTTCGTTTCCGTAAAGTATAGACAACCACATTTTAGAGCACAGCTCTGAGGAAGCTTTAGCTCGGGTGCTGCTATCCAAATACATGTAAAAGGAGAATTCGTTTTTCTCGGCAACCACTGCACTAAATTTGACGAGGTTTGTTGCATTTAAAAGGAAAAAAAACTTAAGATCTGGTGACTGTTTCGTTGCATCGCTCTTTGCTCGGTCATTAACGTGTTCTCGAGCTTCTTTGTTAAACTTCAAATTTCTGCCTCATATGTTATACCACCAGTAGAGTGCGATTACTGTGCACCTTTCTTTACAACGTCAGCGGTAAGCTCCCGGTCAAGATTTGCTAATGCCTGCCGTACGCGCTTCAACCCATTCTTCTGTCAATTTTCTTTTCATGATCAGGGTCACCTGTGAGTAGTTGACCTATAGGAACATATATACTCTTGCACAGATTCTAGAGACTGACTGCCATTCATGAATTCTTGTACTTTTGAAGGCTATTGAAAATTGTATTTGTCTTCTCAATATTATTCTTCAACCCCCTCTTTCTCGTTTAAGATCCACTATCATTAGTTGTTTAAGGTCTACCATCATTAGCCATCTCCAGCATCGCTGAACAGGACAATGTCATCTACAAACCGTAAGTTGCTGAGATATTCTCCGTTTACCCTCAATCCTGGTCATTCTCAGTCTACAAGCTTGAATACCTCTTCTAGGCATGAAGTGAATACCATTGGATAGATTATGTCTCCTTGCCTGACCCCTTTCTTGATCTGCATTTTTCCGTTTTACTTGCGAAGAATGAAGGTAGCTGTGTAGCCTTTATAAATGTTTGCTACGATATTCACGTATGCTTCCCGTACTCGACTACGCAACGAATCCATGACTGCTGGTATCTTTACTGAATCAAAAGACTTTCCGTAATTTATGAAAGCGCAATAAAAGGAAGCGGACCTGGAAAAGGCCGAACGGGGAAACAACAAACTAAAATAGGTTTCATGCTCTGCAGGATGTATAAGTGTTAGGTAGGGCAAAGGGCAGTGATCATAGGCTATGGAGGTAAAACATTGCTCTCCATTTGAAGAGAAAAAGAGCAAAAGTAGTCATGAAGAAACAGGCCAACCCAGAAGCAGTCAGGGGAAAAGTAGAGAACGCAGGCTAGAATGGGCGAACAAGTATGCCGCTTTAGACCAGCAAGATGAAGATAACATATAGAGCTAATGGACGAGGCCACAAGCAGACTGATTTCAGAAGCCACAATTGAAGTGGGAGGTATACGGTCACGGAGTCAACAAGTAGGTAAGAGAGAGATAAAAGCAAATGAAAGAGAGCAAGGTTAACCAGAGGATATCTCCGGTTGGCGAGCCTGCACTGGGGAAGGGGAACAATGGGTATGGAAAAATGGGTATTGAAAAATGAAAGAGGCGAGAAAAGAAAAAAAAAAGGAGAGAATGAAGAATATAGAATTGTCTGTGTGGGCGCTGTCACACAGTCTGTGAAGGCGTCACATAGTCGTACACAGTGTGAATATCCCATTGAGACATAAAACACCTAAGAAACGAAAGGCACAATAAATAAACGAAAAAAAAAGCATTTAAGACGTCGAACTCAGTAGATCAGATAGGATTGGATGAACTGTCAAAGCTGATAAACAAGAAGAAAGTAAGTGATATTCAAAGTTATAACGTAGGAAAGATTGGGGAGCTAGGTAGTATAAAAGTGGGAGCAGCTATTAACAGTGAGAGCGAAACTTGGCATATAAAATAGCAGTATGTATGGAGTGAAAGATAAGCATGATAATGTCATCAGAAATTTCAAAGATATAACAAAGGCAGCAGAATAATTCTGTACTGAACTGCACAGTACTGTGTTCGTCTTCTTACCTTCGTATCAAGTCTTATTTTCGCGCTGCCCGCCACAAGTACAGCACCGCAGAGCCGCCACGTAGTTTTGATCGCAAGAAGTAACGAACAGGACACAGACGTTCCATGTGTAACTAGCGCTGAGGTTAGAAGGGCTTGGCTAGACATGTCCCGGGAAAAAGCGACTGCCTTTCCCCGGGACAGGTGATTGACCACCGGCCATTCGGGACAGTCGGTTATTCGTGAGTACGTGACTTTGAAGAGACAAACCCAGCGCTGACTTCCAACTTGTTTGTTAACTGTCAGCGGATGAACATTTATCGCCGATACAGCTCTACGTTCCTTCTACGCCAACTTTGCGCGCCTGCCGATGACGAGGAGTAGATGCATCAGACGGTATAAGAAATGATGACAGGATCGTGACAATGGGTGGCAACGACGCACGATCATTAGATGTGCGGTCAGGACATTTAACCATGGGCTCCGTACGACGGAAAAAAAATATCCTCCTCCACCGAACATTACACGAGATCAAATCTGTGACGTCCTTCCAGGGCGGATCGCCTGTAGCGTGGAATACGTAAGACGCTCTCCTGTCTACGCTTACCGCGGCAAACGCTACTTCGGTGCAACGCTCCCTGAGCTTCCACAGCGAGTGTCAACGCACACGGACTCTGACGCGTTGCGCTCGCTCAAAAGGGGTAACACGTGACACGCTTCTCGTGACGGCAGCTATAGTCACTCTTTCATATGCCCGCATCTGACGTTTCGCGTTGAAGGCTACGCGTTCATCGACTCACTCGCTGCGCCAATCTTGAACACCGCTACCGGCTCCTAACGATATACTCATTCGAAGGACAAATACAACAGAATCCCGCGGTCAGTTCGTTCATCGTGCGTTGACCCAGGCAGACCCGCGTGCCAGCGGCCGCGACACGGTCGAACCTTAACGCCGTAGCGTTCGTCGTCGTTGCAACCCCCCCCCCCCCCCCCCCCCTTCTTCCCTGTAATCTGCGCCCAGTCGTCGGGCCCGTTTCGTTCACCGACCCTGCGGCCGCATGCCGTTGCGGTTGCAGCCGTCGTTAGAGCCTCACGGATGACCTGAACGTTGCCCGGAATGTGCAACGTTGTCTCTCAAAGCTCGACAGTGTACGTGTGTCTGAGAGAGGGATACAGGAGAACGAGGAAAGGACGGGGGCAAGGGGGGTGGGGCGAAGGGGGGGGGGAGGCGCTTTTGGCGCCGTTGTTACTCGGTTCTTCGTGCACAAAAGGAACGCAGGATCGGGAGTCGGCTTCGCGGAGGTCAGAGACTGGCGGCGGGGAAAGTGCTCGGCAGGCGGAATCGCCCAGAAATAGCTTCCTCCTTCATCTTCCGTGCAGCGGGTACACGGAATGCCGCCACGATTGCGGTGGTAGCGTGCGTTGTACGCGGGAGGAGAGAACAGCGAATACGCACACTGGCCGCCCTCTATCTCCTTCGCGGTTGCTCGCTTTGTTGGCTCGAATCCTTTGCTCGCTGGTGCGTGTCGCATTGACGGGGTGGCAGTGACGAAACGGAGCGATTGCGGAGCTGTGTCGTGCGTGTGTGTATTTGTGTTTGTTTACGTATGTGATTTTTTTTTTCGTGGCGGGTATGATTACACGGTTTCGAGTTTTGTTTCATTTCACCGTGTAGAGTCTTCGTGGGCGTGTGTTTGCGTGTGCGCGAACGGAGTTATTACACCTTCTTGACTCTCCTTTTTTTTCTTACTCTCTCTATATACCGTATAGCTCGATCTGTCGCGGTGTCAATGTACGCTTGACGACTGCCGCTCGTTTCCTTCGCTCTGTCTGTGAACAGCGTTCGAAGCTATTTCACGTACGGCTTGTCGTCGTGGGTGGCACCAGGGCATTTGTGGCTGACGGTGCTTGCAGCGCTTCTGCGAAGGCCAGAAGCCGGTAACATTCGCTCCCTGGACGGGTTAGGCGGAGTCTATAACGACGCTGTTGTGGCTGAGCGGTAGGCGTTGCCAACGGCACTATAAATGCTTCGCCATGGGGACTTTCAGTCACGTACACCGACGTTTTCCTAACTAAGAATCACGATCTGCACGGGTCCTTGACTCCACGTAAAAAAAGGCCCTTCCTCGTAGCGGATTCGAATGCATTTCAAAACTTCCTTAGAGAAGGGCGCACTACGCAAGGAAGTTTATAGGCATCATACATCTTGGACGAAACATACCTCGCTACGCTTTAGCCATTCTTTTACAATGTCATCACGAGCGGTATTCATGTTGTCAGCAGTCAGCACGCCGTTCGCGGGAGTGAATGGTTAACTTCCAGCAAAGCTTATTCGTTTTCGCATATAACAGCTGCTCAGTACTCTTGATGCGTGTGAATAGCGCAATACTGTTCGCAATTGCGCAGTCACGACGAGGTGATTAACAGCTGCCGATAGGTCGCAGTTTATCAGCGACATCCTACGTATCCAAAGAGACCAAGCGCAATGCACATTTCGGTGGCGTATACTTATGCAAAGCAACCTCAAGTAAAATGCTGAAGGTGACATCACCAAGCACGATTCATCATCTCGCGTTAGAAGTGTGACACGTTCAAACTGATTGCGTTGTTGTTGTCGATTAAGCAGCGCTACAGAAACGAGGACACAAAATGTGTGGTGTGACAACTTCCGTGGTGACGGTGTTTAATTAAAAGTCCTATTTTCGTCGCTGGGCACACGTCCGTTTTCCACAGCCACGTGCAATTAGGCGTGAAAGAAAAGAATAGTGCCTCGCTTATTTTCCGGTAACAGTTGCGGCAGTATCATATTTAATTAGTCTCTCGATTACCTCGGTGTTGCGATGCTTCGCATACTCATAAGTCAGGACATTTACTGCTGCATACTCGCGGACAACTTCCTGTGGCAATGAACGGAAAGCTATGGAGGTTCTGCACCTCTGTTACCGCTTAAAGTAGTCCGGCAGCATTTGGCAGAGCTTTTGGTTTCTCGAAATTACAGACGACGAACCGACGCTACTTCCGCGAGCGACGGTTTCGCGTTTGCCCAGATACGGTATGGATAAAAAATTAACTGCAAAATAAGTCAACTTCGACAATCAGTGCTGTGTTTTGTCCTAATGAGCTGTTGTTAATAAGGCGCTCACGTTTTCTCTTCCCCAGCTTAAACTATATCGCGGATGAACAAGTGGGACTTTTTTTTTTTTTCGTAAGCCCACTCGCTTGTGCGCGCTTTGCCTCCTCCAGTATAGCTTTTTCCTTCAGGGCCGCAGAAAGTCGTCCCCGCGAGTGCAACATCCGTCGGCATCGAACAACGAAAGCTGCAATTATCCGCAAATAGCTCAAACTCACAGCCACTGGATTCGCCAAGGAAACAAGCCGTAACGCCACTTTCCACCTTCCCTTTGCAAGGAAACAGCCCCAATGCGTTATCGTACAGTGCGTCCTAATCCTAATATGAAGCCGAGGAGAGCATAGGGGAAAGGAACTGTACCTATATAACGCGACAGCGTTAAGGGCCCCGTGTCGCAGAAAATCCGGCGGTGGCGTCCGCGGCCGAGAAATTAATCCCCAACCATGCAGGCCCCCCCGAATATATTTAGATATATGTACATAAGCCACGCCTTCCTATATGACGTGCGGTATATGCGGGGTGTATTGCCGCACCATTTTATCACTACTAATGTTGCTCATACCTTGTCTCACATTCTTGACCAAGCTATTCCTCGGTATATTGAGAATGACAATCCACACACAAATGTCATGAAGCAAAACACTCACAGCGCCTGCCTTTTATGTTAAATCTTCTCAGACTGAAAAATTTAAAGTGCGAAAGAAAAAGGGAAACCTAAAAATGATGTAAATTTTTTGGCGCGGTCGTGCACTATCGCCGGGATCGGCCCACGCAAGAGGCCGCGTTTCTACCAGAAAGCTCGCCTTCGTAACCATTACCATACGGTTAACCATTAACCACTTACGGTTGCATAAGCTGCCGTGAGAAGCAGTCAGGGATGTTTGAATGCTATCGCGTTCCACTCTGAAAAGTGAAGCTTAAACGTCCTCCTTTTAAAAAAAAAAACTGAAATACAGAGATAACAAGCAAAAGGAAAATGAGAAGTTGACGAAAGTGGGCGCCCGAACCTACATTTCCAAAAAATCGAACACCTCGATTGCCCTCACCTTTCCTCGCTAAATACAGAGATAACAAGGAAAAGGAAAATGAGAAGTTGACGAAAAGACAAGTTGCCGAAAGTGGGAGCCCGAACCTACATTTCCAAAAAATCGAACACCTCGATTGCCCTCACCTTTCCTCGCTAATCATAATGGGAAAGAAAGAAATCCGTTAGAAAGGCATCTTATGAGTTCACCGATAGCAGTCATCCCGTATTGCGCTTCGTCGTTAACAAATTAACGAGCAACTTTAGATCCGCGTGTTCCAGGTTCTTAACCGACAATCATTAGACAAACCGTTGTCACGAGACGCGCCCGGATACGCGCGGGATATCGCGAATGTCCGCTTGCGCCTGCATTGTTCATGAGAGAGGGCGACCAATAAATTATTCCGACCTGGCTTCGAGCCTTCAGCGGTGCCGTTTGCGCGTCTAGATAGAGAGCCACGGATCGAAGACCATGCTCGATATCGCCATACTTCAGGGACGCACTGAACTGAACGGACAGAGGGCTGTATAGGCAAAGGAGAGAGACAAAAAAAAAAGGGGGGGGGGGGGGGGGGGGGGGGGAAGTGCACTGAGACCTTCTTGTCGCTTAGTAATTTCGATAGAAAATTGCACTCCTCTCGAGAACGCTGTGGCTACCCAATGTAGCGGTCAATATGAAGAAAACAGTTAGCTTATACATTATATGGAACTGCAGCGCACGCACAAGGCACGAGGACACAAGGCAAAGGTAACACACAAGCGCTGGTAAGGCAAAGGTACCACTTTGCCTTGTGTTCTCGTTTCTTGTGTCTGCGCTGCAGTTCCATAATGAATACATACCATGCAACTCGCCCAACCTTCAGTATTTTTACAGTTAGTTTATATTCACCGAACCTATGCGCACACAAAGTAAATGGACACCATGTTTGAAGAATTAAAGATAGCCAGCATAGCTGTTGACCTGAGTAGAAAAGAGATAGAAAGCAAGGAGAGGGAAAAAAAGGCAGCGGGGTCAACCAGACGAGCGTCCGGTTTGCTACCCTACACAAAGGGTAAGGAAAAGAGGGAATAGAAATAGAATAGGCCGGTGAGCATCAAAAACTGCAGTAGCGTGCGAATAACGTTTTGAGCCAGCGATTCGATCGGCCATGGTCCCATTATTTTAGACTCGGGAAAATGTTTTAAGAGTTCAGGCGATCTATCGCAATCTGGAGAGAGAGGCGTTGGACGTCGTATCGAGGGCAGGTAGAGTAAAGAACAGGGGCTGCATTTACAGCATTTACAAAAGCATATTACGCTATAGATTGTTCGTAAAAGAACACTTCAGCCATCCTGATGCGGGGAACTATAATTACAGAGTGCGGCCGATGAATGGCTAATAGCTTTGTGAATTCGGTCTCAGTCGTTCGATGGTTTTTCTCACATATACAAGAACCGCAAGAGATAGCGCGACCATTATCAAGAGATAAATAAGGCACTGAATTTCAGCACGACAATTTCTTGATTACCACCTGAACAGGTGGTAATCAAGAAATTTGCAACCGCACTGCCTTCCCTTGCAATTATGCTTGCGACTGAAATGCCCAGCGCCGATCGACAGAGGGACAATTTCCGTAGCAGCGTGCCGTTAGCACGAACGCAGACCTGAGCAGTGAATTCGTTGCGTCCGTTGCTTATATTCGAACGTCGTGGTAATGCTCCCAACAAGGTGAGCTTTATTTTATGTTCTGCACCTTGAATAAGGCGCCTCGCATGACCAAAATCTAGTTCTGGTAGTTTAACTTATCGTTTCATATTCTTTAAGCAACGAGAACTGGGTGATGATGACTTCGTATGTTCGCAATAAGCTCTGCGAAACGTCATAGTCGTACCACTAAACTCTACATGTATAAAATACAAAATATTCTAAAAAAGTTCACAGAAGGACCTGCCTCCTTTACTGCCGAAAAATAGGGAAAGCTGTAATGTAGAGGTGATACGTAAACTACTCCCATCCGCGTGGCGGATCGCTGCTTCGAAATGACCTTTTTCCTCCAACATCAGTGCCAGCGCTGCTGATGTCTACTATAGCTTTCGGAATTGGCATAAAACAATAAACAAAGAAATAACCTGATTAACTGATTGATTGATTGATTGATTGATTCATTCATTCATACGCTCGTTCGCAAACTCAAGTCGTTAGTCAGTCCATCTACGCGTGCGCTCTCCCGCTACATTGAATTCCTTCACTGCCATTCCCAGCGCTCCAAGAACAACATCGCGCCATTCTCGAAGCGCTGACAACGAATCACAGCTAGCCAATCAATGCCAAACCGCCAAGTACCGCAAACCAAAGCGGCCCGCTCACACAAATTTGCACCGCTGCAACGCCCCCTCAACAGTGCGTTCACATACAACGCGCCCTCGCTTAACACGCCCACTACGTCCCTCTCTCGACTCACCGTTCTTTTTTTTTTTCTGTATAAAGAACCACCATCACGAGTAATATGATAATGAGCCGACTCAGCGAGCCGTTCAATTATCGCATCGTCGCTTCGCACTCGGCGCATGCACGCGTGCAGACTTCATATCGCATTTCTCTTTTTTATTCTTTTGTTTCGTTCTTTTCGTTTTCGCCTCGAGCTGCCCAGCAATGAAGAACCCTTGCGCGGGCCGCCCACATCGCCGGCGGCTTAAACCGAGCCCGGGGCCTGGATGATGCTCACAGTTCGGAAACCCAGAAAACAAAGAACCCGCAGGCTATAGCCTGCCAGGCCATGCCAGCCAGCATATCTGCAGACTCGAGCCGATCTCGCCAGAGATTGTTGCGTCCACGACGAACGAGCCCGAGCAAACGCCGTGCCCTTTCCGCAGACAATTCTCCTCCTCTCTCACAGAGTCTCTCCCTCGCGGTTTCCGCGATATTGAACCGCCATCGCTAATAATGGCGTTATCGGCACGACTGCCTTGCCTTGCCTGCCCTCTTTCCCTACGTGTCCCGACCGTTTTGCGTGCGTGCGTGCGTGTGTATACGTGATCGATCGACTTGATCCTTGCTCCCACCAGCAGGGCGCATCCTCGGAATACGTACACTGCGCTGCAGGGCGCCAGCTCGCGCGCACCGCCTAAAATCTCTTGGAACAACAACGGGGCCCGAGACGATGAGGAACAAGAGGAAGAAACACTGGCGCGGCGTGGTGGTCGCGCTGTTAGTCTACATGCGCGCATATCGCGTATATAGGCGTTCGACGCGGGTCCGACGCTATGCGTACATAGTAGTAGCACGGGCTTCTTTATTTCTTCTTTTCTTTCTTTTTTCTTCTTTTTTTGCGCGGATAGAGCGATGCTTCCCGTGTTCTGCGTTTCGTTTCTTGTGTCTGTCTTGCTCCACTATAGAGCACTATATCCGTTTAGGATTTCTACAGCTATCTTCTGGGCATCAGCGATATAGTTGGTGCCCGTACAGCCTGCTGCATACTTGCGTCGCGAAAGAAAGAAAGAAAGAAAGAAAGAAAGAAAGAAAGAAAGAAAGAAAGAAAGAAAGAAAGAAAGAAAGGGGTGCCTGATCCTCCCTGGGAATCTTCTTCTCCTGCTGCTGCGGATATTGGGGTGAATCCGCACGTATACCCGCTTGGGAAAATTCCATTTGAGCGGCCACCTCTCGCGATCTCGTTGCGTCCTTTTCGGCGGCGGGAGGTGTCACGATTCAAGGGAACGAACTGGGCCTGGCATGCGAGATATCCAGGGGGGGGGGGGGGGAATAAAAAATTTTCCACCTCTCGAAGGTGTGGAAGGAAAAATAGGGGGCGAACGAGGAACAAAGGATGGAATGAATGAAACAGAACGAATCAATAAAGGAATCAATTTCTTCGTTGTAAAAGCGAGGAGGTTTCAGGGCACAGAATGATGAAAGCGGGAGAGCATGCGTTTAGCTGCAAGAGCGGGTTCAAGCGCACCCCATCAGCAATAAACTTGAGTTTACGCTTTTCATTATCCTCCTTTTTTCCTGTTCTCGTTTCTTTATATATATATATATATATATATATATATTGCGTATAGTGCGCTTTCGTAACCCATGATATCTATAAAATTTGGATCTACTGCTGCTTTAGTTATAGTAGATTACCGTAGGCGGCTTTTAAGTGCAATACGTCCAGCAATCAAGATGTTTCATTAATTGCGAATCCATCAACTTCGCACACACGATGGGCGGCATACGTCAAACATTCAATCGTGCGTCGCCGACACTGGCTGCAATGTGTGCCTTTTGCCCCGAGAACACAGTTTACATCCCCTGCTTTCTTCATCGACCTATCTCCTCATATGTATACGCTTCACCTAAGGGAACTTAAAGTGAGAAAGAAAAGAAACAAAAGTCGTTCACACCACCTCGCACGAGGAACAATATTTCGTGTACACTTCAAACGCTAACGCATGAAAGTGGATGAGAAGTCAAATTTTCTCTTCCACATTCTCCGCTGTGTGTGTGTGACACTGAGGCGATTCCTTCACAGAAGCTTATTGTTAGGGCTATAGATAGACCACGCTCAGCGATCGTCTACTCCCCGATTACACGTACCTGACTTTGATGTGTTCGCGTTTCACTCCGGCGTCATGATAACTTGCGCAATTTTTGTCCCCCACCCCCTCCCACGCCCGGGGTTTAAGTTAGGACACCGAATCTGTAGACCCGCTTCTGGGGCCTGCCAACCTCGACCCAAAGAAAAGCCCTTACACCGCGCGCGCAATGGCGGCTAGAAAAAAAAAAATTGTCCACCCCGGGCTTCCGCTTTCATAAGCTTCCTGCTCCCTCCCAGTTTCGAGCTAGCGGGGTTCTAATAAAGGAACGGGGACGACGAAGATGAATAGACGAAGAAAGCTCTATTAAACTCTGCTTTCCCACAGGCCTTCCATTAAAGCTATAGCTTCACTGAAGCCGCGTCAGTGTTCTTACTCTTATTTCCCACCACCCTCCTCACTCTCTCTTTCTTAAGCCCCCTCCCCCCCTCACTCTTCCCTTTTCCCTTTGATTCTGCTTCCCGGCTCGAGGTTCCCCATTTCCTTTAACTTTACCGACACGTTTCACGTTCACGCTAAGCCGAGCGCATTAGAATCTCGCAATGAGGCGACGCGGTTGTGACAGGGGAGACAGGAGGCTTTCAGAGGTGAAGTCAAAGCGGAAGGTAATTAGAGAGTGACTGTCACAGCTGGTACAAAGATTACGCGAGTTCATGTACCATGCGCGCTCGACGTTCACTACAAATCATAATCATTCGTGGTGCGCCGCGTATTGGCAATTGCATTCAGGAACTCTAAAGAAGTCAAAGAAAGAAAAAGAATAAGAAAAGAAAGCTGCACCCGAACGCATTACCACACACTTTAGCTAGACGATTTAGAGCTTATCGTATACTTCCCTGCTTGTCTTCGTCTAGTCTTTGCATGGAACGCTGTAGACGTGGCGTAGGAGAAGCCATCGTAGCTATGGTATGTGTATATTCTTCTATAGATCCCCGGTTGTACAAATTAAAATTAAAACTTATTGTTATACGCTCAAATTCAATTATACAATCACTTTCAAAGTGTACAGCGGCATTGATTTGGATGTGGTTTTGGTCCGTTTCTATCCCACAAAAAGAAAGCGCGCTATGGCATTACTGAGAAACACACGCCGTACGCACAGCACAATTCACAGGTAAAGAAAACACTTAGCTGGTTCAATAAAGCAAGTATAACTCAAACACTTTAAATAACTCAAACACTTTATCGAGAGAGAAGGAACAGATCATATAGACTCATTATATGGGCTGACATTGATGGGTTGAAAACCTGTCTGCGCTGGCCTTCGATCGTGAAATGTCTGAACTGTAATCGGTTGCCAAGTTCTAACTGATCATTCCTTTTAGTAAGGGATCATATAGTGTAAGCGCGGTCTTCTGTTGAAGAGGGAACAGCCTAATCTACTATTGCGCTCAGTATATGACAGACAGACAAAGAACATTTATTCAGGTCCTGTGGAACTGCATTGGGACGCAAAGTTGGACGCAAAGGACGTGGCAAAGTGGACGCGCGTGGCAGCTAATACTGAGCGCGTTAGTACGTCGCTCAAGATCCGCTGAAAGCACGACGAACAGGAACCGGAAGGACAAATTAGGCACTACCTTTCTTTTTTTTTGATAATCGAATAACGTATATACCATTATTTATGCAAAAGAATATGTATAGTAAAGGAACCGCTATACTTAAGGTCTGCATGCGCGCGATTAGAATCAAAGGGGATAATTAACAGGCCGATCTCTCCCTTAACAAAAGGTCGAGGAGGAAATTAGCACATTAACATGTGGTTCATTTGTCGCACATGGGAAAGAAACCACAATCGCTCACGACCGCTCACTTACGCTCGGAATGTTAGAATGCGACGGTTATGTAGCCAAGAAACGACAGTAACCGGCATCACGCGTGATTCCAACGTTTTGAACGCGTACATTTAATTTTAGAGAGCGGAACATAAATGCTGAGAACAGTTTTTTTACCCTCCCCGAATACAGCGCATCTCGAATATATAGTGCTGAAATGTCATTGCTAAATAAGTTAATTGATGAAAGGAAATGTCATATCACTGGTACGCCTACGTATAAAATATTGTGTTCAGATCTGTATATCTTGTGGTGTGAAAAAAAAATAAAGAAAGAAAATGCTAAAAACATTTCAGTGCGTAAAAATGGCGCACCAAGAAAACTCCCGAGCGTACCAATACAAATTCAACAGCCTGCATCATACGGCGGAAATGCCGGACTACGCAGGAAGTGCAGCACCTGTCGTAGAGGTCGCGATATTCAGAGTGTTGGTATATGTCACTGTATACACGTCTGTAGCCTTTCCGATGACGTGGTCATATCCGCAGAGTG
The DNA here is from genome assembly GCF_013339745.2 of Dermacentor silvarum. Lineage (NCBI taxonomy): Eukaryota > Metazoa > Arthropoda > Arachnida > Ixodida > Ixodidae > Dermacentor > Dermacentor silvarum. The sequence goes on from NC_051156.1 coordinate 152,235,991, forward strand.
ATTTGCACTCAGCGGACCCCACCGCTATGTAGTCTTACTCAGTTCTTGCTATTTAAACATTCGTTTTCTCGCCACAGTTCGTTTCGTTTTTCGTCGCAAACAAAAAACGCTTTTACGACAGGTTTCGCACTTCTCTACAGGTAATCGGACCTGTCTCATCCGCGAATGCGTCACCTTTTGTCGTTGGCAATGAACTCGCTGACAGGGAAGCCATATCGGCATTCTCTACCTCTGACGAAGTGCGGATTGCCCATAAACTCACGACCTGACACTAACCAACACCACCTAGATGGCACAAGGCCTGTTCACTTCGATCCATGACGCCATACTACCTGGCCCGGCTGCCATAGAATCTAATGGGGATGCTCCCGCGTAAGTAGTGGTGATTTCGACGTCACCGCTTTCGTCACGCCAGCTTTGGCAATGCAAATTTCGGGCCAGGATTTATGACGTCATTGATCGGAGTGAACAGGCCTTGTGCTATCTAGGTGCCGTTGCACTAGCTAACTGATGAAGGCGCTAATGATGAACCTTACAATAAACATACAATGTTCTTGCTGACGGCACCTACACACGCCTGGATGTAACCGACCCAGATGGGAAATTCCGTACGCCCCCGAAGGTTCCGCGGAACCCGGCGTCTTTGCGACGGAGGATTCGGCTGGGCGTTGCTTTCACCCGCTGCTACGCATACCTCATCGGCCGGTCAAATAGCCCCGATTGCGACCACGGCCAGACACCTGCACATGCGCTACGTGTTTTACTAGCACATGCACCGGTGAGACGAACGCTGAACAGTTTTCTATAGCCAGCGTTGGCAGGCAACCATGCAATGTCGGAGGCCGCTGTTCTCTGCCCATGGCCTTATACATCTACTGCAAGGCAGCCAACGAAAGCGTTGCTGAAGTTTCTGCATTGCACGAAACTAGACGAGCGGTTTTGATAACTCCGCTGTCTAATGTACATAATGATGAACTCCTTCCATTTTTCCACAACATCATTATTCTCTCAATACTTCTCTCTTCCCCAGTGCAGAGTAGCAGACCAGAGTTCACCAACTAAGGTTGATCTCTCTCTCATTTCCGGTAAATAAAATCTCCCTCTCTCTGATCACGAAGTGATATACAACTTCAGTACAAAGTGCAAAAAAAAAAAAAAGACAGATGCAAGAAAAAAAAGAAAGTTAGTGACTTATCTCTAAAAGTTTACAAATAATTTGCGCGAGAGGCTTGTGTTTTACAGCTGGAATTATTTTTTTTTATTTCTGATTTAACCACTTTCCCGCAAACTTGAAGACTGCATTCATACGCTGTTGAGTACACAATATCAGTGCCGAAATACAGCGGTTTTACATGTATCTTCGTGCTACTTCCTCAGGTAAGGCATTGTGGGAAATCAATAAGAACAATGCTTTTTTTTTTTGCCTGCGTGCACTGGGGTGGATATCTAAAAACTAGCTATAATCTAATAGTTGATCAGCTGAGGTTAGGTAATAAAGAGTTTGTGATTATCGCAGAAGTCAGGATTGGCACTCAACGAATGTGCCTTAAGTACTGACATGCATTCGGTTGCAAAATTGACACACGTTACACAAGCTAATGAATATCGCGTATATCAGGCAAGTGGTGTTGCGTTAATCATCTGAGTCTGAGGCAATTCGATCATGATGCCTGCCAATACGAATAGTGCGTTCGCAGAAAAAAGAATATTTCCTTTATTTTCAATGCACAGTGTGAAAGAATTACGTGAAGTACTCACTGAAACACATTTCAAAACCACACTCATATATATTACGCTGCCGACGGAAGGCGGTTTACTCCAAAACGGGAAACTTCCCCCAGGCAACAGTGGACATTAAGAGAAAAGACGCACTGCATTTTTGTCCGCGCGCGGCTAACTCAGCCCCAGTTAGTTTGATTAATTACCGTAACCGGCTGCTAAGATCTATTCACAGTTAAAGCATTAATCAATTAATGGGGTGGCTGAATCGATTTTTTTTTCGCACAGCCCTAGACATCTGCCGAGAAGTGCGCAGAATCGGCGGAATAAATACGCTATTGCTGGTTTCGGTCGAATACAGAACGAGGTTTTACCTGAATAAGCAGTTACCCATAGAAAAACAGGGTTCGCCCGCACTTCACGTAACGTATAATATTGTCACGTAGTAGTGACGACGAAGAAAACAGCAGCAAAACTGTACACGTGTCAACAACATGCTCAGTTCGCAAAACTTGAGTAGTTTTCGCGGACTAACGGTAAAACACACGGCAGTAAAATTTAGTGTGGAGAGAGTTCAACGCCTAAAGATATGAACGGGCAATTTTCCGAAAGTGTGATAGAATTTCAATTGGAGTAATTATGCGCCACAAATGGACTAATTAAGGGGTCACGTGAACACGGCGTTCGTCCAGAAGCCATGCCAGTCGACGCATCATCAGCCTTCCCCGAACACCCGAGTGAAAACGAAGCCCGCAAAAAAAAAAAAAAAAAAAAAAAAAACAGAGAGAGAAGAGAATCGCACAAAGAAAACTTTTCCAAGTTAAATGCTTATCGCAGCAAATGATTCAAGACTGCACAGAATCCCTGTCTGTCGTTTCACTTATTTTGCTTAATCTCTTTCAGATAATATCACCTACATCCAACGTTGTCAGATCGCTCGTGATGTAAAAGACTATGCACGACAAAAGGATGCTAAGGTAACCAGTTCCATATTATATGGTAGTATAAAAGAAGCAGCAACAGTATACATTTCCTTTACGTGCGCAGAGCTCTGGAAAGGGTACTTCACTGCGAAGCCGGAGTAGCACGAAAATCATGGGCGCAGCTGAGAGCCCAAGGAAACTCACCCCTGGTTCGTGTTTCAGAAAGTGTTCGAGAGTGAGCAGATACGGTAAAATAAGGCGCACCATCTTGGTGCACCTTATTTCAATTCGGTCACCGACACTAGGTGACCGAATTTCGGGCTTCCCTCCCAGCCCCTCCACCCCTCCAATATCGCACCCAAGCCACCTCCTGCTTAGCGCCACACCTCAAACGGCGTGATCGAAGAAGGCCCCACACGCGAAGGGGGCCACACACACGAAAAAATAATAATAAAGGCACCGAGGGTCGGAAATCAATACGACCAGAAGGCACCTCGATGAGGTCTCCTCGGGCGAAACTATAGGTAAGGTGCGGTCGCACACAGCGCAAAGCTCGTTCTAATCGTCTTGCTAGACGGACAGCGGTCCAAAAGCACGCAAAAAAAAAAAAAGCCGAAACGGGATAGGGCAACTGACGAATGCGGCAGCTTCGCGAAGACAGATGGAAGGACAAGTGACTTACGAGGAGTGGCTAGCAGACGACAGCTGCGGCCGTTTCATCGCCAGCTCGGGTCTTTCTTTAAAAATCGTCTGCTCCAGACGAATCCATGCGGCGAAGCCAACCTTCCGCTCTCGTGGTTTCGGTCATTGTCGCCACATTTTTTTTTTTTTTTTTTCGAGCCTCGCTGTACAACACTTTTATCCCCTCGGGCTTGGACACTTACACGCACACCACACGCGCGCACACACACACGCTCACATTTTTTTTTCTCTTTATCTCGGCGCGAGTCACCACCTCGTTAGATCACAAGGTGCGTTCCTCCGCGTACGAGAGAACACGCCGAAGGGTCGGAAGCAGACGATCGTCTTGTGGCTGATTCCAACTGGCCGCTTGTCGAAGCGATTGGATACCCGTCCCACGCTGGTTTCCCGCGATCGGTAATCGCTGAACCGATCGAATCGGTGGCGTGGTTTTTCGCCGAAACCACGTTCTCACACACACGTTCTCACAAAAACGCGGGGACGATCTGGACCGCCGCTTGGTCGCTGCCCGTGCGAGCGCGGCTGTTGCAGCGGCCGCTGCGCGCCGAGCGACCGAAACCCGTCGTCACTTTCTTTCTCTCTCTTTCCATTACGCCACAGCCCGCTCTCTCCCTCTCTCCCTTGCTCTTTAGTCACGTGAGCGGAGCGTCATTGAAATAGCGGCGCCATCTATCGGAATTCTGAAGAAGCCTCCCGCCGGCCTGCGTGTATCCGTTCTCGAGAGTGCGTTTTCTGTCGCCACGCGGGCTTTCGTGCAATGCAGCCAGGTAATACAAACATGGCTGGCACGAAGCCAGAGATGAAGAAGGCGCTTTGGACGCTCCCAACCCATCAGCGTATTTATTTTTTTTTTTGCCCCGTTTTACTGAACGATGGTTCGCCTCGCCGGCGGCGAAAGATCGCGCGGACAAACGGCTTTTCGGGACGCATAAATCTGAATTTTAGGAGAGAGGCGTGAAAAACGGGAAGAATGCGGAACCGACCGAGCGTGTGCTCCTATACGAAGTAAAGCCAGGGGCTTTAAAGGGACACTAAAGAGAAACCGGAAGTTGAGCTTAAATGGTAGATTATCCTTTCACGATCACAGCCATACCATTCTTACTGCAAACAGATCTTTAATAGGCGAGAAAATAGCGAAAAACTGAAGGATAGGTGCTGACGCCCCTTCGAATTTCCCGCACTACACGTTCTGACGTCGGAGATTACAAATGCAGGCCGGTCGCGATTGGTCGAGAGCGATTTATCGCTGTTAATAAAACGCAAAATGAAATACACCTTAAACGTACATAAACAGCATTTGCCAACTTTTTAAACCGTTTCAAGCGAGGAAGTACCAGTTTAGCACAAAATTAAATAAATAAGAAAAAATGGCATGTCGATACATCCGGTCGTGATAGTTTCGTAGTTTCGTTTTTGGTCAATGCATCGTCGCGCGCGCCTGTTCCGCTCTACGCGGTGTTAGGTTGCGTGTTGCGTGGCTCAAAAAACGTTGACTTCGCGGGAACAGCCAGAAAATGCCTCGTGTGTGTAGTGTTGAGGGCTGTATAAATGGCCCAAGGTGCTTGCTCAGGGGCAGCGGCAGTGTTGACTCGATTGTGTCCTTTCATGTGGTGTCGCGCAGTCAGCCCCGGCTCCCCGGCGTTCGCAATGGCTCAGTGCTCTGCCGATGATAAAACGGCAAAAGAGCCAGAGAAACCGATGGTGTGCTCTCTGCATTTCTCACCCTCGGATTATGTGTATAATCCTGCCCTCGAAAAGTATCTTGGCGTGCCGCAGAGGCCAGTCCTTTCTCGAGCAGCTGTTCCCTCAATGCGGCCTTCATCAAACCCCCTTCCGGTGCCCCTGCAGCAGCATACTGGCGGCTCCGTGAGTGCTGAATGTCATTAAATAAAGCCACGAAATAACCATACCGAGTACGTGCGCAACTTTCTACGCTTGTTCTGTCGGGAACATCGTCGCCTGGCGGACCGGACGCTTCGCCTTCCGTCGACGAAAACGAAGCTCTCCGCCGGCGCGGCCGGCGGCTCACCGCCATCGCACGCGGAAACACCGACCGCTCGAGCACGGAGGATCATTTCGCGCTCCGTTTCACTGAATATCGCTGAAATGCAGTCCTGCTTCCCTGGCGAGGTCTTCGTTGCAAGGTTTAGCTGCAGCAACGGTATGCATCGCGGTGAACGCAAACGCAGTGACCATGCATGCAGCCATGATGCATCCAGTGCCTCGGCCGTTTACGCAAGCGGTGACGTATCATGGCGCATTCTGATTCGACGAGAGCAATGAAATCTGTGACGACACTGCTTCAGCGTCAAATCTGGGGTGAGAGAAATTGAGGAAGAGATATTTGGTCTTTGTTTACGAATTTCTCCGCTAATAACTCATATTTTTGGACCCAACAAAAACTGCATGCATTCCTGAAGGTCCCTCTTTTATTCCAGCTGAACTTGCTGTTTCTCTTTAGTGTCCCTTTAATACGAAGGTGACGACAACGAAAACGGCGTTCTTTTTTTTTTTTTTTTGGGGGGGGGGGGTGCGATGTACTTCAACAGCACCTTCCTGCCCATTCGTCTATACTTATCGCGATAGTGAGGTTTTCGCGAGAGTCGATATAGAAACATAAGGGTATTCAGCTTGCTTACCGGGATAACTTGTTTTCTCTTTTTGCCTTGCGTGTGCACGGCAATTTTTCAGCGTAGTAAAATGCTATTGGTTTTTGATTTGTTATCATTAGCGTATTCAGAATTCCGTAAAATTACCTAAGACCTACTTTCGCTAGGTTATTCGCACTTGGCATCTTGCATTCATCGCAGTGTTTTTCTCTTTTTTTTTTCTGTTTGGTTTAGGAGGCATTAGCAAGTTTTGATGAACTGGCACAATGTGGTTTACTCTATTTTTTTTTCTGCTTCTTGGAGAACGAGTAATTGGTGAGTATTTTAATCATGTAGTACACGTAATTAGAACAGGAGGTCCCTTGCAGCCTTGAGCTTTGGGACCTCCTTCTGAATATATTGTTACTGGGCTCTTATTTTCGTGAGTTAATAAACAAATTCTTCTTCTTCTTCTTCAATTTAAGTATTACTCTACTACAATAACATGTAATGTACTAATTCTAAGTATTATTCTATACTCATATTTAAGTATTGCCGTACGACTAATATACGTAGTAACAGACTTGGGTGGCCCAAGCTGTCGACAGAGCATGGTCGCATCATCGGATGTTCACCTTATTCGAGTGCTCTGCGGAACACACGCACACACACACACACACACACACACACACACACACACACACACACACACACACACACACACACACACACACACACACACACACACACACACACACACACACACACACACACACACACACGCGCGCGTTTCATTTCATTCGTTAGCAGGACTAGCCTCCGTGCGTTCCGGAGGACCTTTTGATACGTAAGAACGCGGTGGTTTAATTAACGTTATGAATTGTGGGCATGCAACGTGGTTGCTACGCGTTTCTTTGATACGGTTTGAAGAGCCACTTGTTCAAAGGAAACAAGGACACGCTAAAAGTGCACGGGCTGAAGAACGAAGAAGGAAAAAAGTTCGTCCGGGCATTCTAACGATGAAGACGGTCAATTCAACTTACTCGGAAACGCTTCAAAGAGATTCTCGTTGAACCAAAAAGGGCGAGACTGTAAACTCAATTATTGAGCAAGGAAATAAAAAAAAAATAACAACGCTAAGAAGAGTATAGAACGAGATGGTAGGTTCGCGGGACCAAAATACCCAAAACACGACGAGGTGTCCGCCGGGAGATAAGTAACTGCTAACGCGGCTGCCACCAACACGCCTGCGTTGCTCTTGCTTTCCCGCCGATAGTTAGTGGCCCTAATTGCTCCTCCAATTAGAGTTATACATCTTTAATGAACTGCTCTCAAAGCGGCTGCACACAGGAAGCCACGTCGTCGTTGCTGTCGGAAACGCTGCGCGTGGTCGGTGAGCTCTGCCTGAGCCTACAAGTCTGATGAAAGACTGGCGGGCCATTTCTTTATTTTTATTTTTGCCAACAGGCAAGAAGTGACAGAGGGTCGATGGTCCCACGTATAAGAGATATAGCTTGCGTCAAGAGTCGGTGTTGCGAAAAATCAGAGTTGTATACATAGGATAAGGTCTCCACGCGCGCAGGGCCTGTGTTCCATCCTTATTTGCGAACGCGTAGGCACCTTTGCAGTGCCTTCGCATTCGTCGGCTGGGCTGCCATTTGCGAACTGACTGATTGATCGATATATTACGAATTGGAAATGTTGGTCACAAGTAGCGTATGTGGCGGGCTTCTCCACAACGTGAATTTGTTGCCTAAATGAAGGATCATGACATTATTACTATTAATGTTTCCATCAATGATGTAAACAAATATAAGCACCGCGAAGAGAGAAAGACAGGCTGGCTAGCAAGTGTCTCCTAAAGGTGACACCGCAACACACGCCGAGTACGAGCATCACAGGCGATCGAGAGTCTAGTGCTGTGGTTCCAGCGCAGATTTGGGGGCCCAATGTCAAGTTGAAGCACGACCTTTGGAAAACAAGAAATATTTAGGTCCATTTCGAGCTAGATTAGGAGGAAGCCGATAGCTCGGAGCCAACTTCAATTTCCATTTTCAAATACATGCAAAATGCAGAAATGCTTTTAAGAGACAACCGCTGGACTGGCTTGAATTAAGTTTGTTGCATTTGAAACAAAAAGTTAAATTCTAGTCACTGAAGGAAGAAGGATATTTATATAGACCCTAGAATTCTTTTTTCACAGAAGTTTCCGAGAATTCACGAGCTTAAAAATAAAATTTAGGCATGGAGTTTACAAATCCGTAACGCTGCACCAAGAAGAGATAGCACAGCTCTGTAAACTGCACCCGTTAGAGCATCTAAATTGGACAAATTTTCTATATGAATGTACAACTTACGCGAAATTGTTACTATCTTAACGAAAATATGCCGAGGTCCTACTCACGGATTAAAGCCATATTTCAGAGCGATGCACGCCGTGTAATATATCGCTTTTGTCCGCATTAGATGTATTATTAGGTGCCGCTTACAGAATTGCGATATCGTTTTTCATTCCTGAATTGCAGAGTTCCAAACTTTATGGTTGAGCTCTATGAAATATCGCAACAATAACGAATTTATTTCTACAGTAACTGATAACCTAAGTTAAAGGATTGCCTACTACAGTCACTCGATTTTACATTTTTTTTCTTTAAGTGCAACGACCACCACCAGAACCGGTGCAGTGGTTGCTGAAAAAAACTATTTCTATGCTCCCATGAATTCACATATAGCGGCGCCCGAGCTTTCCTCTTAAGTTGCTGGAACTTGCTCAGCAGCACGCAGGGACAGCTCTGGGAAGTTGGACGTTCTAAAAGCGTGTTCAAGCGCTTCGCTGTAGTTCAGCGAACATGACGATAGCTGGAGTAAGCTTCCGTAGCGAAACAATCTTTCCCACCTTCGGTTCCCACTCTTCGGTTCCCACTCAAACGACGGAGGAGCAAGCATAAGGTAAGATCGCGGTGACGTCTAAATCGCAGTAGACGACATGTCTACGAGTATTAGCAACGCCTAACGACTCTGTGCCGATATTTCTGTCAGGACCTGCGCGTGTTCGTATAGAGGTCTCAAGTACGAGTTCTGCGCGTCCGCCTCGTGAAAAATGTGAAAACCTATGTTTACATGAGTGCTCATGTTATTCCATATTAAATGATGCCCGGCACTGTTAAACAACTTCAGCGGCAATTAGTGATTTCAGGCTTCGCATTTTCAGAGAATACCGGCAGATTTAGGTCATAACGTTCACTCTCATGGCTTTTATAACGTGCGTCGGTCGCACAGTACGAGGCGATATTTGTCAAATGCTCGCAATCAGCCAGGTGGCCTGGGAATACCGCGTGTCCCAGCTACCGTTCACCAAGCTGTTCAAAGAAGAAAAAAAAATGATTAAAAAAACACGGTCCGAGATAACATTAGAAGACCTACGGTGTTCGGTCGCCACATCTTGCACCGTGTTTCTTAATATGTTGGCTTAACTTGGCTTGGCTAAACAACCTATAAAGGAGGGCTGCGCCCCACATAACAGCTGCTCGAGTTAACGTCCGGGCGCATATGTATTAGGCGTGTCGATGTAGAAATCGCGAGTACCACTCTGTGCTGCCGACGACGCCCTGGAGCGACGGGAGTTGCGTTCGGATTTATTTGTCGGCAAACGATTAACCTGCTTCCAACGCAACCGGCTTGAACGGCCGGAGCGCTGCCGAGGCACGACGCAAACTTTCCACATGAGACCTGCACGAACACGTTCTCTCGTTTAGGACATCCCCAGTTGCGCAGTCACCACGACGAACGCAAGTTAAAAAAAAAAATGCCCCAACGTACATGCACCATGCAGGGCTAAGAGCGACCATGCTGCAAGATAATAAACCAAAGTGCCACGCAGCTAAGACCATTATAGCGATGCTGCAATGACGTCATTCGCGTTTCTTTAGTGTACTTGGAAACGAAGTTTCAAGCTCAAAATTGTACCCTCCACGCTCCACGTGCTCTCTCTCTCTCTCTAAGTTTGCAAGAACTTGAGCACGAAGTCATTTGCGGGCTTCATCCTGCCGCTGCACAGGCTCGGGCCTAGCGGAACAGCCCGCTGTGGAGAACAAAAAAGAGAGAATGAAAGAGAGAGAGAGAGAGTCTGTGTGTGTAAAGACGGACAAGGGAGCCTTTGTGCTCGCCTAACGCAGTTTGTCCTGCCCGCTGAATTCTTCATGAGACAGCTGTAAAGAGAGCCGTGGGAGCAGCTATATAGAGTGCGGTGTACTGCAGCGTGGTCGAGAAAAGAAGGGCTCTAGGTGACTACGTGCCTACGGCTTCAAACTCTGACCGGGTCTGTGCACGCGTGGGCCCGAAATAAGGGCGAGTGTGTAGAGCTCATGACCAGAATGGGCGACGGAGCGAGCATTATATAGAGAATGTGAAGTTACAACGTCCACATTACCCGCGCTTTCTTTACTGTTAGTTTTAAAATCAGTTCTGCATAAACCAATTCGCTACCTTATACGGTGGCGGATTTTGTTGTTCACGCTGCACAGTTATGACCGAAAAGGCACTGTATTTGCATTATACAGTTCTTACATTTTTTGCTTTGTTTAGATCCTAAGGCGCACGCCTCCAATTTTAAATTGTCCCGGGAAAGTACCGCATAAATATACCAAACTGTCCTTGCCGGTACAAGATGGTCTTTCTAGCTTAATCTACACTACTACTCCTACAAATAATACTACCAATAAGAATAACATTAATAACACGTCATCGAATGCAGCTAGACATACGCTATGTACGAATTCCCACCTTCAATAAGTTGGATACCTGGAACATCCTAAAGCAACTATCTTCTCGTTGCCTTGCTGAGAAGTGGTTTGACGGCGATACGGCGAAGGCAATCCTCGTTAAATGAAATTCGCCGACGCAACACACAGACGTTGGATTGACGTTGAAAGTCAGTCAGACGTTGTAAGTGGCATACACGCACAAAAAGAAAAAAATTGCTATACAGGATACACATCTCCAATTCTCGCGAGTGCCCCAACAACAGCTACTAAGCCGAGAACGTATTTACCACGATCTTCTTGAGTTGCCTAAGACACTCCGAAGAGAGCATAACGCAGGCGAATAAACTAGGAAGACTACACAAGGTGCCCTTTAACCGAGCACGAAATACTTGGACCACGGTCAGCGAGTGACTCGCAGCACATTCTTAAAAAAAAAAAAAAAAAGAAAAGAAGAAAAAAAAAAACTCTTTAGTGGACATAAGGTTGGACCAGCGTTTGTCGTTGTATAGCGATGCATACGCAGCAATGGTTTTTTAAGTTTTCTTACTCTAGAGCGAGCTCGAACTGATGCGTGTGTTCAGCCCTTCCACCTATGCTAGCTAGTACACGGAGGACTCTTCACCAAGGAACTGTAGACTATATCCCTCATATGTCTAGCAATAAGAAAGCTTTTCGATGCTGATTGAACATTCCGTCGCAGTAGGATTGTATTTCTTGTCTATATTTTTATTATCGCTTTCAATTATTTCCTCATTTTGCTGTAGAACAGGCAGAAAGGATGCAGCAGGTGTATTTCGTATTTCAATATCTCCACGGGAACCCGTTTGTAACACTTCTGTTGTAACAAAACAAAACTGGTCGGCACAAGTTACTGACTGAAGATCATTTACCTGGAGCAACGTACGTTGCTCCAGGTCACGGTGTAAGATATATACTCTTTAGGTGAGGACACTCGCCAGACTCGATCGACCAGATAAAGGCGCGCGCCGATCGGCCTGGTGACGGCAGCGGATACCTATTGGCAGTACGACGCAACTTCAACACAGAAAGGTTTTATTGGTTTAATCTCCTGTTGTTATAGCAACCGGGGCGGTTCGCGGGAAATCCGAAATGATTGAGTGACGCACGAAAGTATAGGTCACCGGGGAGAGGGCATGCGCGCGTTCCTTGTCGGCGCACGCTCTCGCCTGCGTTCTAACTGAAGTTGCGTCGTTCCGCCGATAGGTATCCGCTGCCGTCACCGCCCCGATAGACGCGCGCCCTTGCTACTTTATCTCGTCGATCGCGTCTAGCAAGCAAGCCGAGAAGTGTCCTCACCTAAAGAGTATATATCTTACACCGTGCTCCAGGTAAATGATGTTCAGTCAGTAGCTTAGTGTTATCAGTAAGTAGTGCTTCAGTCAGTAGCGAGTGTTATCGCTCGATGACGTCATCGAGCGATAACACTTTTGCGCACTCTCACTCTAGCGTGACGTGCCGTATCCAGCCCGACACCTCGCTGGCCCACCCAAACCTTCACTCCTCATCCCGCCCCTCATACGCTGTGTAAATGACATCCTGGAATGTGATCAATCGAGAATGCTGCTCCTACTGTAATAAATCACGTAAGAACTGATTTCGTTATTGCTCGTTGCGCATTCGTGGCACAATGGTGGACTTTTCGAAATGGCCATTAGGAAGGACAATCTATTGTTCCACTCCAAGCACAGTACTGAGTAGGCGAAGACAAGAGAGGCTTGCGGTCACGACCTTCCAGCATGGGCTTCTGGGGATGTTTCCCCCCCCCCCCCCTCCCCCACATTAAAAAAAATTGAAATGGCTTTAGGCGATGCCTTGACGACAAAAGGCGATGAGTTTAAACGAGAGGATTTTGTTAAAAAACATACTTTTAGGGAAGCGCCGAGAGGAAAGCTTTAAATTCGAAACCAAACAGCGATATTCGCGCCGACGGTACTGACGACAATGGCACGGTGATGCTGATAGGGACATCGAAGATAACCACAGCACGGCAATAATTACAGATCTTTCGGGAAAAAAAAGAAAAAAAAATACAAAGACGAACCACATTCTCCATGACCACCAAAGGGAATGTTACATATAGACCATTATATGGGGGTTATCGTATATAAGGGTCGTCGGGCGTATAGCGTTTTTAATTGGGAGATGATGGTGGAATGATAACGACTATAACACAACTCTGATGAGTCAGTGATGACGGTACAGGGACAATTCGGAAGACGACACGAACGCTCCCACGTCGCTACCCGGTATCGCACCCTTGGCAGTCAAATATTTTTTTCTGGCGACTCCTGCCAAGAAGGAATGATGACGATAAGTGTTACGATAATAATGACGCCCTGCGGCAGACCACTTGAACCCGTAACCACTCTGTCGCTGCAAAATGAAAGAGAGAAATGCCCATGACGAGTAGACTAATATACGAACTGCCTGCCGGCCCGAAACAGCGCTGCTTCTTCGTCAACCTCCACAGACCAAAATAATGAAACTGTGCGTCTCCGACTGCACCGACTAACTAGGCACGTTTGCGAAGACTTACGAAAGAAAGCCTGCGTTCGCGGGAGCTCTGGAGGACGAGGCATGACACATCGCAATACATCTGACAGGCGAGCTTACGCGTATACCTCGCAACCTCCGTAGCCAGCAGGCTAAATAATTTCGGGAAAAGCCCATAAGGTTGCATTTCAAACTGAAGCCTTGTCTGCCTGTACAGACCATGTTCAGTGTTCAGCCATGCAATGTTCACTCCTGAACAATAAACGTGGTCCCCTGAGTTTAAGGTTGTTGCCCCAGACGGACGCATCCTCGTGACGAAAAAGTGTGTCCATGCGGTAGCGTAAGTGTCCTATCCCGTGTACGCCCTCCACCACAACGAGTTAATCGCAACAAAACGTAATAAATAAATAAATAAATAAATAAATAAATAAATAAATAAATAAATAAATAAATAAACTGAATGAAATCGATGAAATTCAATGAAATAAATAAATAAATAATCATCGAATAAATAAATAAATCAGCTGCAGGTTTTTTGTTCAACGTCGAAAAAGGACACGCGCATAAATATATTAGGGCCGATAGGCTTTCTAAGTACTATCTGTTCCAACAGCGGAAGTCAACAGTAGAGTGAGCTAACTTCCAGCCCCCAATGTCTTGAAGATTCGGATATCTTGAAATGTAACGCATTTACAAATGTTACAAAAGAACGCACTCTATTCCATGGTCATTCCTGCACACTTATTCACGTCATTATAACAAATAGCATAAATGCATGTATTTGTGCTGGTGTCCTTAATACACATATTAGTCACCATCTACCTGTATACGTAATTTTAAGCCAAAAGAAATTTCAATTTAAGGATGCAAAGCCACCACCTCCACAATTCCGGTACATATGCCCAAGCACTATAGATATGTTTATGCATGTATATCGAGGATAAAATGGGATGCCGTTTTCCGTGAAACCGATGCAGACACAGCGTATAATGTCTTTATTGAAACTTTAATAGAAGCCTATAACAAGTGCTTTCCAGTCAAAAAAAAAAGCGACCACGCAAGGCAAGGAAACCTTGGATTACTTCAGAGTGCCTTAAAGCTATAAAAGAAAAAAAAATGCACTTTACGAGCGCTTTTTAAGACCTAGGGACAAAGAAGACTTTCATACATTTATAAAACACAGAAATACTACAAATTCTCTCTGAAGGAAAAGCAAACTTGAATATTTCAGTAACCTCTTTGGCCCTAAAAAAAAAAAAAAACACGAAACATCTGAAGTTGTCTGGAAAAAGTTCCTTAATCCAAGCTCGGAAGCCACACATACCCGATTAAACTTGCCGTGGACAACGAGATCCTCACTGGTTATAACCTTTTCGAAGCTTTTAATAAATTCTTTACCTCCATTGGAGAGAGCTCACATGACAATAATTTCACCCGGTACATGGGCACACAAATAAGCGAAGGTGCTTTTTTGTTTCCGGTAACTGCACAGGAGGTTACGGCTCATTTCATGTCCCTAAAGAACAGCAGGTGTTGTGACGCTGACGGCCTGGAAATTCGGCCAATTAAACATATTATTCATAGTGTATCCTCTGTCTTAGAATACAGCATTAATTTAATGTTTTCATTCGGCACTTATCCTAGGCGTCTTCTGATACTAAAAGTTTCTATTATTTTCAAGGGTGGAAAGAAATCTAACATATCAAATTATAGACCCATTTCCATTCTGCCAGTTTTTCCCAAAGTAATTGAAAAACTAATACATAAACGAATAATTTCATTCTTGACCAAGCACCACATTATGACGCCTTTTCAGTTTGGTTTCACAAAGCAGCGTTCAACCAAAACTGCGCTACTAACGCAAAAAGTAGAATGCAGTCAGTAGAATACTGGATGCAGTCAAAAGGGAAACATATACACATGGAATTTTTGTTGACTTCTCAAAAGCCTTCGATAGAATTAATCACATTACACTAATTAAAAAACAAGACCACTATGGTTTCCGGGGTAACTTTTTAAATGCTACAAAATAATATTTGGAATACCGACACCAAAAAGTTGAATTAATGGCTACGCGTCTAATTTTAAAGAGTTATCAAGTGGCGTTCCCCAAGGTAGTTTTCTGGGTCCGCTGCTTTTCAATATTTATGTAAATGATTTGGTGAACCTCGATAATAGTACTACATTCATTATTTATGCAGACGATACAAGCTTGTTTTTTAGGGACTGCGATTTGCATAAACTTGTGGACAAAGCAAACGATGTCTTCAAATCACTGAACACATGGAGCATAAGAAATTCGTTAATTATAAACACCTCTAAAGCAAAATCAGTACTCTTTTGTCCCAAAAATAAGCCCGTAAACTGCAATTTGACCCTAACGACTGGCCCGTAAACAATTAAAATTGAACCTATAGTGAAAACCCTGGGAGTGATTTTTCACGAAAATATGTTATGGAACAATCAGATGGCTGAGCTTGTTCACTCTAAACTTCCTCGTACCGAAGGCATCCTATCACGTCTGCTCTTTCTTTTGCGGCAAAGAATTAAACTCCTACTGTATAATTCTCTATTCTTATCTATACACTAAGTGATTGCTATCTAGTATGGGGCACCACAACGGAAAAGAACAACGGAAAAAAAGCTGTACGTATAATTACAGGTGCTCCACGCGATGTACACTCTAAACCCATTTTTGAAGCCCTAAACTTACAACCAATGCCTGCCATTTACAATTCCAATTTACTTAAGAGATATCGTACTTGCAGAAAAAATCATGATTCTTTTATCATAGACTTAGCGCATTTAACACCATGCACCTGCCCGTATAGCACGCGAGCCTCTGATGATTGGAAAATCCCTTACACACGTACCAACTATGGTCGCCAAATGATGAAATATTTACTGCCACAAACACTAAACAGGTTTTTCACAAAAAAATTAATGATACCATTCTTTTCCTACAAACATCTTTTTTTTGTGCGTTTCAGAACAAAAGCGATATAATACTCAAAGACATGTTTACCACTGTATTATAAGTACTTATGATTTCATGTTGCTGTTTGCTATGTGTTAAATGGTGTGAAAGCCCTTGTCATGCCTTGATGGCTTTTTGCTTTGTCTATGTTAAATAAATAAATAAATAAATAAATAAATAAATAAATAAATAAATAAATAAATAACTCCTGCGGAGTTAACACATGTTACAGGAACTACCCACCGCTTAAACATGGTGTCCCGACTGTCACTCGCCGAACAAAACCAAGTGCATATTATTCCCGGTCGAGTTGAGCATCGACAGTAATTTTTTTTCACATTGGATTACTTAATTACAATTAATTACCTAACTCGTCATGTAATATAGTAATTGTCAAAGTGTGAACAACGAAGTCGTAGACAATTAGGGAAATATTGAAATGGAATGTTTTGACCAAAATGATAATTGCATCCTTATTTTCCTTTTTTTTATTCGTTCTTTTCAACAAAATTTAATTTAAAGAAATGTCAAGCGATTCCGAAAATGGAGTGCTGCAGTGTTTGTTGAGACAGTATTATTTGTTACGCTTTATCTCTGTAAACATCCAAAAGCAATCATATACTGTATATTTCTAAGTGAATGAAGCCAATAAATCTCTGCCCACACAAATAATAGTTCCGAATTATTTCATTTCTGAAGCAATATCTTGTTGAAAACGATCACGTTGCAAAGTCACGATACCATTTGAAGCCACAAGGACACAATTTTAGGCAAATTCATGTACACTATCTATTATTACGACAATGACTCGTTAACCAACTCCCCAAGCAATATATCTTACAGTGAACATCATTTCCTTGCTAGCTGAACCGCCATACTCACCGCTCCAGTGGACATGAGCACCGTATTTCGCTCTGACAGGCTTTATACAAAACTTTATGGGCACATAAGCTCGAGCCCGAACCAAAACACCACCATCACCGGCACTTTCTTTTTTTATGGAACGTTATGTTTAATGCGCATTGGTCACAAAAAATAAATAAAAAATAAATGAAGAAAATGACGAATTAAGGAAAAAAAAAACTGTGGCTTACGTTTAACGTACTTATCTGCTCGTGCACTCCTAGCTCGTATAATTTAGGCCTATGCATTTGTGTTTTACGTATTTGCCACTTACCCCACGTATTTTCTCGCTCGTGCGTTCGGTTATGTATTGCGCAAATTAGGCACTGATACTGATGTATTCCCACCCCTTATATGTAATACCCATACGAGGAGTTTTTCCAAGTATTAAACTGAAGTTAAGCTATACAAGTTCATCCCAACTACAATGCCCCTCGCTCTAAATTATACTCTTTCTCTCAGCGGTAAACGCTGGACTCGGATTTACTTTCTTGTTTTTTGTTGAATCGTCGCGCGCACATCGGCTAATGCACACGGCCGCCCACCACTTGATACCTCGGCATTCGCGGTATATATCCGCCTCTTCCGCGTCCCCGATCACGCACTAGCATCGTTTGCGGCTTTCCTGCCTGCGCGAGCGGCGTTTCGTAGAGGCTCGCAGCGCCAATCGTCGTGGAGTGCACTCAAGTGGTATTGCGTCCAAGAACCACGTAAACAAACAAACTATTCGTTTTCCTGCAAAGAGGGCACTCCTGCCGCATGCATTACTCTCGCGCGAGCGCAGGAGTGCAACGGGCAAATACTCTCTAGTCACGCCTTGGAAACCGCCGAACGTTTTATCGAAATGCACTGGGAGTCCTCGCTTTGCCAATATACTATAGATTACTTGGTGTCCGCTTTGCCGTCTTGCCCTTTGGTTATACGTAGTTTATATACTGCCTATAAACGGATCTCATTAGCGAGTCTTTGGTCTATAGCGCTTCGTAACTTTCCGAGTGGGTTGATCGCAGAAAGACCGTTCGGTCGACGAAACCTGTGACGTCAAGAGCCTGCAAACTGTTTGTCGGCAACCTACAGACTTGGAGAAGAAAACGCCTGCAGACATTTTTATATAGAGAGAGCAATATTGCGGCGGTTATGTGCACGTCGTTCTTCCATAAGGTGCGAGCACCGTATCTATAAAGAGAGGACTGCGAGGAGGAGGCAATATGGTTTACCACTCGAATAAACCGTGTGACGAGGGACAGCCAAAAACACTCTTCGGATATCTTGAAGGCTCCTTAAACGGACGCGAAAGTCTCTTACATTTTTCTATAGAGACGAGCTTCAGCCGAAATTCGCATCCACTTCTCGTTCTTCGTCGTCGCTACGTTTGCGAGGCCGCACTGCGAATGTTACAACTTAGAACAAGTCTTTCGGCGCGGATCCTTGTAATTCTCAAACCGTGCCTCGCGCCAGAGCTCCCCAGGCACCACGTTGGCTGGCGCAATACCGTTACCAGAGCACTTCTGTAGCCACGTCCGTTCCATATCGCCGGAATCCAAACCGCTTTTTAGAATTCAGTTGTACGTGCCGAAACTGAGATTTGGATACGAGGCACGCCGTGTAGCGGCGTACTCGGGATGTATTTCGACCACCTGGGGTTCCTTAACGTGCACCTAAATTTAAGTACACGAGCGTTTTAGCATTTCGACCCCACCGAAACGGGGTCGCCGCGGTCGGGAACCAACCCGCGACCTCGAGCTCAACAGCACAACGTCGTAGCCAGTGGGCCCTATCGCGGCGGATCTCTCGAATCATGTCATCGTACCATTCTATCCTCTCCGTCCGATCGGAACAAACGGTGGAAGGAAGTTTGAGTTTCTCCCATGATACGAAGCCACACCTGGCTCAACAGTATGCGCAGTTTCGTGCAGAATTGATTCGAATAAACATTCACGCTATTTCGTGGTGGAGAAACAGATTGGATTGAATTTCCTTATACGATGGCGCATACGCACTGCGGGGGATTGGAAAGACGCCACGTTTTATTCCTCTCATTTTGCATCCTGCCTTTCGCTTCTTACCGTTGGCCTTGTTTAGGTTCTTTCACCCGGTCATCGTCATGGGGGATTAGGTGGTGGTTTTGATGATGAAGGTGATGATGTGGTTTCATGTGCGCGCACGCGCGTACTGACCGGGCATTTTCCATCCTTCCCCCTCATTTCCTTCTTCCCCAGCTCACACCGGGTGGCAAATGTGGCGCTATACGTTAACCTACGCGCCTTCATATCTCTCTCGCTCATTGTTGAATACCAATCTGTTTGAGGGAAAGGAAATAATCGACGCTGAACCGCTGGCAGCCGTTCTATAACTGCAAGTGACGATGCTGTCAATTGTTAACAAGGCACAGTTAGCAAGCAAAAGAACGCTGAGAAGAAAAAGAAAAACAACACGAAAGACAAGAACAAACAAGAACATCAATAAAAAAAGAACGAATTGACGGTGGGTTCCAAACCCACAAGAAACGTCATCGTCTTCTTGATCACCTTTTTCCTTGAAAGGAAATTGTCCTTAATATTTGACAATTACTGTCGGATATAGCAGGTATAGAATGGGTATATATAGCAGGTAGCAGGTGCAGCAGGTGTAGAGTATTGATTCTTCATGAGACGTAAAGTTGTTTTCTTTCTTGCTGTTTGCTGGTTTTTTTTTTTATCTGGCGGATTCTCGTTTCTATATCACAATGCCCTTCTGTCGAGAAGACTGAAGAGGCCAGCATTCGCTTTGTGCCCAAGACAGCCACGGTGGTCCTCTTGTGCTCGAGACAGGTGAGCAAGAACACTCCTCGATCCATCAAGAAAGAAAAAAAAAAAGCGGAATAACAGAACAGAAGTATCGTGTCTTGGTTTGTTTTTAATTGGGTATTCTTTAATTACAAGAAAAGGAAGGCATCCTTATAATCGCGACAACGAGGGCGAGGGGCAACAGCGAATTTTCACTCAGCCATCCCACGGGCAGCGTCGCGACGGCAACTATACTGGCACGTCTACGTTCGGCCTGTGTCACGTGATGATCGAGTCATCCTTGACTATCGGTCCGACAAATGTCTGTATTCTAATAAATGGTAAGTCGGAAAATTAAAATTATTTGTCCAATTATTTGTTTAAATACTTTGCTAAATTAACAAAAAATCAGCCCTTCCCCTGTCGAGAAAATGGAAGTAAGCGAAGCTTGCGGCAAGACGACGCTGTCGCAGGCGTTCCGCTTCTTTTGCCCTAAACTCAGGGTCCGCGGCTGTTCGCTGACGTTTCGCCTGGGCTTCGGAAGCCCTCACGCTAGAATCGCCACGTCGACGACACGTACTTCCCCGAGCGAGTTTCGCGGCACCGTTGCTCAAAAGCAGCCTGCTCCTCGGCAGACTGCGCACCACGCGCAGCGTTCCCACCCGGACGCCGAAACTGATCTGAGGTGGGGGAAGCACGGCGGAGTGCGTGCCATCCCCATTGTCTTCCCTTTCCCTCCCCGCGACACACCAAATGACCATGACTGGTCACGCGCGTCACTAGAACTTTCCCTGCACCTGCTCTTCTATGGGAGCAGCCGGGTTTTAGCGTGACACCGCCACCACCGCCGACACTTGAGGCTATACAAGCTTCGCTTGAAAGATGTCACCGCCCATGCACCCCGTACAGTTGGTAAACCAGCGGAGCTGAAATGTGCGGCCCTGGTATGAGCCACACGTGATTTTTTATTTCCTTCTTTCTCTCTTTATTTCTCTCTTTCTCTCTGTCTTGTCCCTGGCTCATACCCGCATATCCAATGCGGGTATGCGCCACACGCGATTTTATTATCGTTAATCGTGACGTAACTGACAAGCATGGGATGTTACTGATGCCATGACCTATCAGACACGTTAGTCATACGTTCGTACCCTCCCATGCCAATTTTGGTACACTCGTATACCAAGTGAACGAGACGCGCGTTTCCGAAAGGTTTTCGATAGGGTTTTAGCGTGACACCACCACCACCACCACCGCCGACACTTGTGAGGCAATACAAGCTTCGCTTGAATATGTAGGCGAACCAGTAGTGAGAGGACAGATAGCCGCGTAGCGTTCAGCTTCATCGGCTCAATAATAGCTAGGGTTGCATGTTGTTTACTCGCTTTTATCAGAGCTTCGCGTGCAGAGAAAGAGAGGGGGAATAATTTATTTAAATAAACGATGGCTCTAGGCCTATTCATGCGATATGTGAGAAGAGTTTAACGAGAGTGGGGTTAAAGTGAGCCTCATGTACAGGGGCATGTCCTAGCAATATGAATACTAAATAATGATACAAATAAAACGAAGAAAACGTTAAAAGTATACTGAATAAACACAAGAAAATACAGTGATGAAAAATGTATGATAGGTGTAAGCGCGAATACAGTCGGACATCACGTATTTATATATAACAAAGAAAACGAGCAAATGTTCGAAAAAATTACAAAGTCTGTGCAAGGAATTTATTCTTTTGGTAAATACTATAGCTCTCGTAGTAGACATGGGGAAACGACTTGCACTGTAGTTTACACTTTGCGAGGACTATCGAGGGACAGAAACTTGGTAACAGTACATGGACACTGAGAGGAAAGAAAATGACGATCTAGTATGGTACAATTAAACGGAAAATCCAATTACTGGAACGAGGCTGATGGTCGCGCCGCTATGAAAAACAGATGGCTCGAGAAACACGCAGTCGTCTTGCCTCGCAGCCATTCGCAGTCATTGAAAAAAAAAATGACTTCGTGCATGGCCCATATTCCGTGACAGTTGAAATAAACGAGATCGTATATTACAACGGTCGCTCCCAACGAAAAAAAAAAAAAGAAAGACAAATTGACAGAAAGCTCCTACGGCAGGCACGACTTTAAGAACCTATCACGTATACTGAACACTTTATGCTACGCGTGCCCCACACACGTGTAGCCAGTTGCACGCACAGCTGCCAACATCACGTTTGCGCGCGTCTCCCGCGTTGTAACGTTCAGCTGCGTGGTTCAGCGGCGGTTAGCCAACTTAACTGCTCACTCGTTCTTTGACGGCTTCTCCTTTGTGATGCCTCGCCAGACGCAGGAGCACAGACAGCTGAGGGGGGCTTTCTCGGAATTTCAAACAACGCCCAACGAACCCATGGCTGGTCATTTTATACTTGCGGCTTCGACTCACTGTGTATTAATACCTGTACAAGTTCGCTCGGTTACCTACTCCAAGTGCTCGCGTTGCGTGGGCCCGTGTATACGCAGTATGCACGTGACGTCATGCATGTATGCGCCATTTTTAACAGGTCACCCATATCTGTTAGAGCAGCACGCTAAGCGTAAGGGAAAAGGCGCCGCTCTTGTATTCATTGAGGATCGTCGTTCTGTAATTGTTTGTTTGTTTCTTGCAGTACATCCTGCTCTGCGAAGGTTACTGAGGGGGGAGGGGGGGGGGCGCTTTTGCAATGTCAGCAATAAAAGCCACCAGCGATGTAAGTCATCAGTGAAACTGTCACTTGTTGACCGGGAGCGGGTGTGATAAAACAGGAAGTAATAACTCACTAGACTTACTCCAATCTCGCGCTCACTAAACTACTCGAGCCCGTTTTTTACGTCACAATTAGCGAAGTAATCAAAGTAATCATGCTTAAATACTCAGTGCCGTGATCAATTTGTGCAGCGAGAGAACACAGTACAAACTCAGAGTACACATTACAACAAACACAAAGGCAACATCACTGGAGGCGGGGCAGTGCAGATTAGACAATAAGCTGCACGTACACTGAAACTTAGCTTCACGCGAGTCCCCTCATGTGAGAATGCATGCTCGTTTATCGCCCGCTCTCCACGTCAGATCACGTGTAGCCGCGCCGTACAAATTTAACCACATGAAGAAATAACGGCGCAACGAGCGAAACCAGGCCGTTTACCTTTCGTCTCGTCGCCGTCGGTGGCACACGTGTCGTCCATCGTCGCCGAAGACGATGCGCTCGAGCGCGTCTTCAACTCGAGGCCGTTACCGCCGCAGTCCTTGCTAGGGGTAGTTGCCTGCTGGCGATTCGACGCCGCTGGCGCGACTAGAGGAGCGAGAATGCTGGACGACGATCTCGGTGACGGTGGTCACCTCGAACTCGACCACGCTGAGGGTGAGCATCTTGGGATTCAGAGTTAACACCGGCACGACACGAAGGTGACTAAGCAACACGTCATGAGGCGGCAAGACCGACGCTGTATCGGGCCGCACGGTGACAAAATGCGGTGCACTTTTTCTTTTGCGTAAGCCTCGGGGATAGATTATCGAAAGGCTGCAGAGAGTCCTTTGAAGACACTGACGTGTATATGTAGAAGAGTGCCTATAACGTGATCGCTTCCAGCGCAAACTTAGACTACAGAAGCCATATTTCGGGGGAAAGGGGATCAGACTGCATGCGTGACTGGCGGATAGAATGGGGGGCCACCAATGAAGTGCACGGTGTTCGGTGCTAGACAGCCGGCTTTATCGCAAATTCACGGTCGCGCTGTTATCTCGTGCTACGTCACCTAGGCAAGGATAAAGAAGACACGGTGTGCGCCGGCCGACGTACAGCGTCTGAAATCAGTTCGAACACTTTGTACGCTGCACCGTAAACATCTGAAAACGCTGCCTCGTAGACGGAGGGGACTAAATAAAGACTGACGTCACGGCGTCTCTAGGCGGCTCACACTGTCGCTGACAAGGCGCGACAATATCGCTCAGTAATTCAGTCAGTTGGTGTTTAATCCGAAGCAACGCTTTATCTTGGGCAAACCATTTCATTATTCGTGCAGATATCCTTCAGATTCACTAAGAGCATCTCGTCTGACGCTCTAGTAGCTTAGCCAGCTTAGCTTCCTGACTGCGTGAGCAAAGGCTGCTTTTAAACTGAACTTGTTTCTGACCGGGCTTGAATATACCTGGCTATATGTTGCTGAAACGTGCATGCAAGGTTCAGCGAAGATACCCCTCCACTATAGTCAACCGTCAGTGTAGCTCGTTCCGTAGCAGAAACGCAACCGCTTCTGACAGGCCACGTTAATGTATACAGGCTCCTTTAGAATCGTGCTGCGTAGATGAGTCCTTCCACTACAAGCTGCATCCGGCTACTCCGATGATCACATCCAGGTGGTTATACACCTAAGTGGAAAGCTGTCGCTTTACAGTAGTCCTTCATCACAGTCATATGTATATATATTTTGCAAATAAACGGCAGTTGCATAGCTCTTACAAGGATGTCTCCGTTCCTCGAACTCTCAAAATATACGTCTTGACAGCGTGTTGTCTAGGAAAATACAACACGTACACGTTCTACGGCACCAGTGCATTCCATCGACATAAAGCGTCGCTCTCACATTCATACGCGTTAGATGTAAAAAAAAAAGAATATTAAGGGGGTAGTTAGGTCATATCAAAACGGAGAGATCATCATGTCTTCGCGGTAAGTCCCTTTGCCAATAAGGCAATTCGATGTATGTATGGTAGAAGCATACTGACGAGAAGAACGGGCCTCGCATGTGGCGCATGTATTTTAAAAGAAAGGAAGAAAAGCGTACAAAAGTTCGTAAGTTAAAAACAGTTCCGTCCCGTCGCACCCGGAGCGTGTTAGCGTTTTATGACAGCATATTTCTTACGCACCATCAGGAGGGGGCGTCGGTAATACCGTAGAGTATCATCGGCAGTCGACGAGAGACCCACTGCTTCGCTACTCAACGCGATGTATAATATAATGTGAAAGAGCTTAAGTAAAACGGAAGCGCAAAAAGGTGGACGCACAAGCGAGACGGAAATGACGCCGGCCAAATAGGCGGCTCTAGGCGAACGAACCCCCAAAGAAATACAGCCTCCGAGCTCCGCGTTTCGGGAAGAGGTCATAAATTCCCCATCGTAAAGTTAATTCAAAACTCTCTCGGCGTGCTCGTGCGACGACTCGAGGCGTATAGGTATGCATAGCGCTGCCTCCTTCTCTCGTCGTGTTTTTATGTCGTTTCTGAAACAGACTCGTTCCGTCCGCGGACTTGGGTTTGTTTCGCAAGTTACTACGACGAGAAGGAAGAGGAGGAGTTCCTTTTCGCTGCTCTCGCTGGCTCTTATCCGCAGAACCGAATCTAAGGAGCGGCGACAAATATAGCGCTTCCAGAGGTCAACGAACCCGCAGGTGCGCGTTTGGTCGCACCGAAAAGGGAGGCAAGAGAGAGATGGGAGGGAGGGGCAGGCATAGGAGCGCACGAAAAGGGTAAAAGAAAAAAAAGAGAGAGAGTGCAGAAGAGAAAGTAATGCAGGGGAGAAAACGAAATAGTTTTCAAAAGTTGAAGAGAGAATAGGCGAAGGGCGCACGGACGGCAAGCGTGAAGAGCAGCAGCAGCAACGGCAGCAGTGTTATATAGTCAGAAGGGTTGCCTCGCTTCTTCTTCGTCGTGACAGCTATGAGAGAGCGAGAGGCAGACGACGCACCAAAAATACTCGTGACAGATTTTTTTCTGCCGCCGAAGAGCGAACAAATAAGGAAGTGTCGTCCGCTGTATAGGTGCGCCCGGCGCGTACACCCACTCCGACTTTCCTATATACGGAAGGGACGGCGAGCTTGGTTGCCAGTGAGAACAAAAATGCGAAGACAAAAAAGAAAAAGGAAAGAAAAGGAAACCGAAAGAGAACCGTGAACACAGCAAAATCTGGGATGCGAGTCGAGCTCCTCCTCTCTTTTTGATTTGATTATTTCATTTTCCTATACGTGTTTCAGTGAGTTCGTTTCTTTTGCTATAACCTTGCTTCCAGCGAGTGACGGAGCGACGCCACGCCACTCAGTGCGCGTGTACAGTTGGGGACCCGCTTCGTCGCTCCCTCGACAGGGTCACTTATCTGACGCAGCGCGTCCCTGGGATCGCGGTAGGGTATAAGCCGTGAATTTACCTGACGCACCTGTCGCGCTAACCGTAAGTTACGATCTGCACGTCGCCCATCCAGCGAGTGCTATATACAGCGCGTTGTTTTTCAGCGTGAAACTAGAGACACGTCTAGAAAGCCAAAGAAATACTGTACGCTGACGGATGTGCGCATACCGCGATGCACGACGACGCAGAGAGGCAGGTTTTCCATCTCCATTTCGGACGTCCGATTTTCTTTAAACGAGATTCACTTTCTCACAAAGGCGCAGTTCAAATGCATGCCGCTGTTTTCTCGGTGCAAGTTTGTCGCGCATATTTGACTCGGGGTCACTAACCCCACACTACGCTCTCTCCAGTCCCTTCTAGATCGCGGACTTCTTTTATAAGCGCGCTGCTAATACAGTATACGCAACAAGTCCAGGACGATTCGGCTCCCTGCAAGTTCTGGAACTTCTACTGCTGAGCACCGGTTGAGTTGATAATCTAAACACCAAACCTCGTGTAAAGGATCTAAAACAAAAAAGAAAGAGAGAAAGAGAGAGTACGGTACACGGCGACAGCAGCTGTAAGCTCAGAGTAAGCTTTCACCAAAGCGCGCCAGTTTAAACATCGTCATAATTATCATCATCATCATCCTCGCCAAAACAAGAAAACCTACTACCTGCGCGCATGCAGTCGCGCACACCTCGACAGTGTGCGAGCAGGCAGCGTGCAAACGGATCGAGTTCGAAGAAGCAAACGGCAATCGACGTCGATCGTACCCACCGATCCGCGCGACAGCGCCCAAAATCACGTCCTCTCCCCCGATCACAATGCCACCGACGAGGACGACGCAGCCAATCGTGGATAGCGCCCTTCCGCGCGGGAAGAAACGCCGGCGGCTGTCAAAACGCCCGCAGTGGCGTGTAGGCGGTGGCTCCTATAGAGAACGAGCGCTTTGCGGATCACTGCAGCACACACACTTCGCCGCCGTGCGGACCGGTACTGCGGAGAAGCCGCACCCGCAGCAAGATTGCACGACGATGCGTTGACGAGGCCCGGAACATTGAACTCGGGAGAACGTGGCGTACGCGCTAGTGCAGCAACTGAGGGTGTTGAAAAAAATGGAAGAGACGAAATAGAATGACACGAAAGCACGGGGGCTATAGCCGCGGAGCGTCGATGTGAAGGGACGCCGGCGCGAATATTTTTATTGTGCGTTTCTTGGGTGTCCCGACCGAGGCCGGGTGCGCTTTGCGGCGAAGCACGCCAGGCAGCTTCCCTACTTCGCTCGCTCTTCGAGAGATGGCGCTACGTGCCAAAAGAGGCCTGGCAGCGCGAAGTGTAGGAAGTGAGGGAGCAAGGAAACACTCTGCGGAGATACATTCGCGGAAACCAGGAAGAAAAAGCGCGTTATTCGAGTATGTTTGTCAGGAAACTACGAAATCCACGCTATATTTCAGTCGGAAGCATGAGTACAAACTTCATTTCTCCAGTAAAATGGATGTGCATGTCGACTGTAGACAATCTGGTTGGACTTTGGCTGCACAGGATAATGAGCAGATAAACGTCAATATTGCTTTCGTGTATTCAATTCAAGGGAAAACGTACGTTCTGTGGTTGTGATGTATGAGACAGGTATCCTGTTCGTGATGAACATCACATTTTTTGTCCAAATAAGTAAGGTGCTTTACGTTCGTAATGACAAACCCCAACCCATCGATTCCCAATCGGTTATGTAATTAACCAATCTGTAGCAGAAGCACCACAGCGCAGTTGAAAGCGATGCCATGAATTGTTTATACCTTTATAAAACAACAAGAAATATACTAAGCACTAGAGAAATAAAGGTGTGACACAATGGCTATTACTATGCAACGCTGGCAAATTAAAACCTTCTGGCCAATCCTATTTACTGATTAAACGTTGTTGATACCACACCATGCTTCGTAGCACTTTTTAATTTCTTTTTATCGTACTGCAACAACAGTTAGAAGCTCGATGCAGCGTTTGCAGTGCTCGCGTGTATGTCCCTTCTATTAGGGCCGCCTTTTCATCCTCAACTACACCCTTACCACATCGAGAAAACAAGAACAACAACAAATAAACAAATATGTGGATAACCCAGGGTTTGGAACACCCGCTCCTGCCGTAATGCGAGCCGCATGCGTTACCCATGAGTTATCGTTTTTCGTTTATATATATATATATATATATATATATATATATGTATATTTATATTGCGATAGCAATCATATATGGACACTCCAGACGCATTACCGCCCTCGTCGTCACCGTTGTCGTCACCGTGATGTTCAGTTATAAGTCCAAGTGCGTTAACACCGTGGCCGCGCGCCGTATGCTGTAGGTGCGAGTGAGAGCGTGCGAAGGTGAGCTGAGGATGGGAGGAAGCACGCCGTCTTCCGCAGCGCGCAAGGCACCGGGAAGGCATGGGGGGGTGTTTACTCCAGCGGCGTCTACGTATATGGCGCGGCTGAGCGCGGCCGAGCGGGCCTTATATCTCGAAGGCGATTTGCGACGAGTACACATTCTAGGTACGCCGAGGGCTGTATTCTGGCCGCTTAGTTCGCGTTGAAGCGAGAGGCAGCACGAAGGTCAATTCGCTCGCTGCTGCTGCCGCTCTTCCTCCCACCAGCGTTTTGACAGCGCGTATCCGCGCTCATCGAGTGAGATGTGTTTATGTTTGCCTGTGCGCGCGTGGCACCATGCTTGTTAATTTGGCTAGGAAGCGAATGTTTACGAGATTATACGGGCGATAAAACTACTATACTTACTCTGTATAGCTCTCTACTAATTTACTATCGGTATCGATGCTTCGCCTTTCGCGCTAAACTACGACTTCTTAAAAAATAGGAACAACAGACAGAACAACGCAGCGGACGATCTTGCGCGCTCTGAACGAGATCACCTGATCAGGGCCATATTCACGAGCAATGAGGCAGGCGCGAGAGGGTGAAAGAGCATGATCGCGGTGCTGGAACAGCGTAGAAAATGACATAGTTTCGTTCTCCGCACGCGCGGTTGCACGACGTAAGAACAAGCAGGTGAAATGGAAGTAGATCTCTCTTGCTACGGTACAAGGTAAAACGAAAACATGCAGCCATTTGGTTTATGTGCTTCATTATTTCTCTAAACTTTAACTCGTCTGTTGAAGGAACGGATTAAACAAATAACCGACGGTGTCTCGAATAATTCTCGAAGTCACGTGTCACTACGAGCGACCTCACAGCACTGCCACGTACGTAGGCGCCCTTGCGCGATATACGTCGATTCTCCGGCTGGGAGCGTGGCGCCCGCGATGACAAGGGCAAACGGCGTTTGGTTTGAAATTTAAGCTCTTTGCGGCGTAAAATGAATTTTTTTCGTACAGCTATGTCTACAGCAGACCTGCTTCTGCAGTGACCCATGTCGGCGTGAAAGACGTTCTTTGAAGGGCGACACGTGTGTTCACATTGGCACATACCCACTCGCTGGGCTGGGCTACGCGTCAGAAGGAGACAGGCCCTCCAGCCAATCAGCACCTTAGCAGCCGACGAAATGGACATGTCCACTAGGTGGACACTTACAACCGCCCCCCCCCCCCCTCCCCTTCTTCTCCAAAGCGTGCGCTGAGCATGCTGCGGTGAGCTACATAGAAGGGAAGAAGTGAAGGGACGACAATTTAGCAAACATCACAGAAAGCTTCGCTTATAACCGACTATAAGTTGGATTCGTGTATATTTATTGTGTGCTTCCAATGCTAGTCGCTCTTCGCTCTACAAACACGGGGTTCAACCGCATACGAGAGCATCAGACTTGACATCTTACAGTTCCCGTGGCGTAAAAGTGCATACGGCTCCGTGACAGGTAATTTATCGCCTGACTTAATACGCATTTCTGTCTCGGACACAACATATTTCAATGCCAACAGGCCAGAAGCATATCGCAAGAACAAACATTCTGTGGCGATTCAGCGGTAAAGGTGAGAGAAATGAGGCAGCATTAATTACGTTGCGTCAATTTCAGATTTTTTTCAGGAGCTCACGGGAGCGACACGCCTCGCCCCATCGAGGGGAGAAGTGCAACTGACGGTGGTCCGGAAGCTTACCACCACCACTATACAGGGTGTTTCAGCGAACACTTTCAAAAATTCTTAAATGTTGCCTGTGGCAGATAGCACAATTCTAGTTCATGAGCGGGTCGACTCGAAGAGGCGGACATTACTTGCACAGGAAATTGAAATGCATTAGTTAAAAACCTAATTACTGAATTTTTGTTGATTAGTCAATTCTGCATTTCAATTTTTTGTGCTAGTAATGTCCGCTTCTTCGAGTATACCAGTTCATGAACGAGAATTGGGCAAACTGCCACAGGCAACCTTAAATAAATTTTGAAAGTGTTCGCTGAAACACTCTGTATATATATATATATATATATATATATATATATATGAGGTAGAAACTCGGAGGTTAATAAAGAAGCTCGAGAACAAGTTAAGGACCGCACAAAGAGCGATGGAATGAAAAATGTTAGGCGCAACGTTAAGAGACAGGAAGAGAGCGGTGTGGATCAGAGAGCAAACGGGGATAGCAGATATTCTAGCTGACATTAAGCGGAAAAAGTGGAGCTGGGCAGGCCATGTAATGCGTAGGATGGATAACCGGTGGACCATTAGGGTTACAGAATGGATACCAAGAGAAGGGAAGCGCAGTCGAGGACGGCAGAAAGTCAGGTGGGATGATGAAGTTAGGAAATTTGCAGGCGAAAGTTGGAATCAGCTAATTGGAGATCACAGGGAGAGGCCTTCTTCCTGCAGTGGACATAAACAGGCTGATGATATATATATATATATATATATATATATATATATATATATATATATATATATATATACATTTTCCAACTCTGGCCCTCCTACGGCTGACGCATTACAAATAAAGGTGAATTAGCGTGCCAACGCGACACGACCATCGAATGTGATATTGTCGCGAAAGTTTCAACTGGGTTTTTGGACAAGCAACACTGTCTTGCATGCGTAATCATGCGAACGGCAATTAGACTTCGCAGTTCGATATCTAAAAGCGAGGATACGCTAGAAGAATTATTCCAAGTGGCACTCTGTAGAAACACGACTGCCTCTAACTTTTCAATATAAACGTGCCTGCTTACTGCAGGTAGTCAAAAGTTAATTATTCAATTTTTGTTCATTGCACCGCTAGCAGCGATAATTATAATCTCGCTTTGTGTCCCGCTGGCTGCATAACCCTACTGTAGAGGTGGTCTTCACGCACGTCTCAGCGTCTAATTAAAAAAAAAGCATGTCAACTTAACTTTGATCACCCTGTATACTGCATCCGTTCTGTCACATGGTCGCCGACGTCGCTAACGTCCTTCTAATGTGTCCTCCGGCGTTAAAGGTCAGCGCCAAGAAGGTGTTGCGCACACTGAGACAGTGGGACTTGCCCTTGGAGAACGCCAAACACGTTGCTGCCTCCTCCGCCTTCATGAATGAAGGCCGAGGAAGCAGCGCAACAGGTAGTGCAATATGGCAATAAATTATGCAGGAACCATCAAAGATGATTGCCAAAGCAAGAACACCACTTTCTGAATTTGCTGAATTATCCGTAAAAAGTGATTGGCGCTGCGTTTCTTCCCGTTTTAGATGCGAGAGCATCTTATGCTCGGGGCAGTGTCCGTTCTGCGGCGTCCGCACCCATACTGCGCATACGCAACTCTCCCTCGTTATCCTCTCCTACGCAGGTGTACGCTCTCCTCCTCCCCTCTCCCCTTCTCCGCCACAGTGGCGGCGCAGCAAATAATTGCATATTAAAGGGGCTTTATTGCATATAACTCTCTCTCTCTCACTCTCTCTGTCTAAGGGTACGCCGGTAGGCGGCGCAAGTGTCGCGGCGCTGTATAAAGCGCGCGTTCGCTGTGCTTCCGTCATTCTCTCTCTGTGCAACGATGTGCGAAACGCCATGAGCAACGTCAACGTCGGCGCTAGTTGCAGCGGCAGCGCCACCGCCGCGGAGCAGAGGAAGGCTCGGGAAGCCGAACGTAAACGTCAGCGTCGGCAAGCGGACCC
The DNA here is from genome assembly GCF_013339745.2 of Dermacentor silvarum. Taxonomy (NCBI): domain Eukaryota; kingdom Metazoa; phylum Arthropoda; class Arachnida; order Ixodida; family Ixodidae; genus Dermacentor; species Dermacentor silvarum. The sequence goes on from NC_051156.1 coordinate 152,268,043, forward strand.
CGAACTTCGGGCCAGGGAAGCCGAACGTAAACACAACCATCACCACCAGGGGAACGTGCATAGCCCTCGTCTTCGCAAATTTCAAACTAGACCCTCTGCAGCAAGGCCCATTGACGCTACACTTCACCGACCACAAAGCCATCGTCTTCAAGATACCGCGCGCACCAACGCTAGGAATCACGTACGATCTCTAAATAAAGACGCAACAACCCCGTACAAACGTCTCCTCTCTTTTCAATACATTCTCTCACTCTAACTTTCATTGGGTTGTGTTGCCAAGTGAAACGAGACGGAAACTCGATGCGCACCGCCCGCGATGCTTTCGCATCCCACCATGGTTGCCCATAGGGTGAGATGATGTGATTTTTTTCGGCGGACTTGGCTTCCGCGCGTTGTTACCGAGCCCTGCGTCGCCTTTATAATTACGTTTTTTTATTTTAGGTGTTGAAAATCTTCTTCACTTTCTGCCACCGCAGCAGCACGCTGGACTTTGCCGACTCACGAGGTTCACCGATCCCTGCAATGACGTAAGCGCCCCTTCAACCAACCAGCGAGGTCCATGAAGTCAGCGCGGCGCCTTTCCCCTCACCGCCGATGAATTTCCTTCTACTGGTTCCGCCCCTTTAAGCCCGCCCTTCCTCTTACTCGGCCACCCTCTTATCATTCCATAGGAGGAGAATGTCCCGCCGCGGACCATCAGAACGGGATAAACAACCCTGTAACACAACCCTGGGTAAACAACCTCCCCCCCCCCTCCCCGAAAAGAAACAAAACTATTCGCTATAAACCATAAAATACACATAAAAAGTAACTTTTGAATTCGCATTCGGTGCGATAATCGCGCTGCAATTCCCGCCAAAATTTGCATACCATCAGGATAGAAATAAAGTGATAGCGCTACGGTGCCCATTTTTCGGAACGTTTAAAGCGCAGCTAGTGAGAAGTGCGAAATGAGTGCGCTGCCTCCATGCCTGCATGTAGATGCTCCATGTATATAGTTATTATTGAATATTTTGATACATTTAGAATAATGATAGTTAAAACGTTATAATAATATATATTAGGTCTGAATTTATTTTGATCAGTATTAGCCCGATAAAGCCCAATTTGCAGTAAACGTTCATGTTTAAGACACATACTCTATGCACATGTACATCGAGAGGCATCCTAAATAGTGCATCGCGTTCGCGAACAAATATTGTGATCAGGTAATTATTTAGCGGTCATCAAAGTTAATGAATGCATATCCTATTGTTTTAGACATATTGTATATAGGACCTGTCGTGTGCAACTATCAGAAAATTATGAATGTTTTCTTGCTGGAGCACCATACTCCAAATATATTGTAATCCGCTGAAAGTATGAACGAACTGTCTTCTGTTTTCAGTATGGTGCTTCAAGTTTCTCTTCATATTTATGCTTTTTGTGTACCCGTAATTTGCGAGTTGTTTTCTTACTGTCTGTAATGGTGATATTATTTGATTGCTGTATAGAATAATATAATTATGCTTTGTTTGTGTTTATACGCTAGAATTGTCTTTTTAAGTCTTAAACTGCTTTTTTTTCCTACGTATGCTCCACTTTGATGCTGCAGTAATGGTGGCATGGACTTGTAAGGCACTGCACGCTTTTTGACATATCACCAAGCAGGGAAGGAAAGAAAACCATAAAACGGCAACAAACGAACAAGGAATAAATTTACCATTAGGAACACGTAATTATTATTGCAAGTTAGGACTTGAATTTAAATAAGTTCCCTCATGTTATAGCACTAAAAGGAAAAGAATACTTTTATATCTTCGTTCGTGCAAAATACGGTGTTGCCGCATCCAGCCTAAGTTGAAGAGTAATCGCCAAATACGTACTGCGATAAAAATGGAGACGGCATAAAAAAAAAAAATACACCGCCGATGCACCCCGCACAGATGGTAAGCCAGCGAAGTTGAAATGTGCGGCCCTGGTGTTTTGTAGCGAGAGCTACATTGGCCGCATTCTCGCCGTTTCGCTGTGGTCGGTGGCCGCACCGCGAGCTGAGCCGTTGCCTAGCAACCGCCGCAGCTGGCAGCGCCGCACGTATTCGGCGTTGCCGACGTTGCATCGTATATATAGAAGGGGCGGCTCGGTGGGATTCGTCGGCAGATATGGAAAGCGAGTGGGAGAGACTGAAAGAAGCCAGGCTTCGTCGTCGGAACGAATCCAAGAGGAGGCAGCGAGCCGAGGAGACGGAGGCGGAACGAGCCGCACGCCTCGAGAAGCGTCGTAAGCACGAAGCGGCCAGGCGAGTGCATTCAGATGAGGATGGTTCGTCATCTAGTTCGACATCTCATGCCAGGGCCACGGACCAACGACGGAATGAAACACCAAGCTAAATAACATTAACCGTACCTCTCGCTACGCACACCCAGGCATAACTGAGTTACGCCACAGCCAATTATTTCACTGGGTTAATCCCGACGGTTCATTAAAGTCTTTCTGAATTATTGATTACGTCTTTGTCTAGCTCGGCTACACAAGCCGCCGGATCGGCCCGACATTGCCGCTTGCGCTCCGCATCGCCGGCCCGATCTTCTGACGAGGCGTTGGCGCGACGCCGACGAGATCTCGGCCGCTCCTGCTCTCGGCAGCTCATGCCCACATATCCAATGAGGGTATGAGCCACACGTGATTTCTTTCTTTCTTTCTTGTTACTGGCTCATACCCGCATATCCCTGCCTTATTATCGTTAATCGTGATGTAACTGACGAGAATGTGATGTTATTGATGCTATGACCTATCAGTAATGCTAGCCATACATTCGTACCCTTCCGTGCCCTTTTTTGGTACATACCAAGTGAACGAGACGGGAGTTCCTGATAGCTTTTTTGATAGGTTTATTTCCGACGGAGGGTTTCTGTGGTCGGACCCCGAGTGTTTTCGCCTAGGCATATACAGCTTCGCTGTAAAAATGGATTCTGGAGTTTTAAGTGTTATAACCATGATTTGATTATGAGGAAGCCGTAGTGGGGGACCTCGTATTAATTTTCATCACTTAAGGTTGTTTAACGTGCACCTAAGGCTCGGTACGCAAGCGTTTTTACATACCGCCCCCATCGGAATGCCGCCACTAGCAGCCGGGATCAAACCAGCGACCTCATGCTGTGCAGCGCAAGCTACTGAGCATGACCGCACACTGAGCTACCGCGACGGTTTTTAGAGATGGACTGAGAGATAATTTGTTACTATAACCTCGCATTAGGAAAAGAAGTATCTGTTTCTTTCTTCTAAAGCTCGAGCGGTTGAATTTTATTGTAGCGAGAGCTACATTGGCCGTATTATCGCCGTTTCGCTGTGGTCGGTGGCCGCACCGCGAGCTCAGCCGTTGCCTAGCCACCACGTCAGCTGGCAGCGCCACTCGCCGCCCCATCTGGCATGACGTCAGAGGAGGAGCCGGTGAAACCGCGAGCTGAGCCGTTGCCTAGCAACCGCCGGCGTTGCATCGCCGGAGGAGCTGGGGTTGCATCGTACATATAGAAGGGGCGGCTCGGTGGGATTCGTCGGCAGATATGGAAAGTGACTCGGAGAGACTGAAAGAAGCCAGGCTTCGTCGTCGAAACGAATTCAAGAGGACGCAGCGAGCCGAGGAGACGGAGGAAGAACAAGCCGCACGCCTCGAAAAGCGTCGTAAGTACGAAGCGGCCAGGCGAGTGCATTCAGATGAGGATGGTTCGTCGTCTAGTTCAGCATCTCGTGCCAGGGCCACAGATCAACGACGGAATGAAACCAGGAGGAGGCAACGAGCTGCGGGGACAGAAGAAGAACGAGCTCGGCGCATCGAACAGAGACGGCAGAGTGATGCAGGTCGGAGAGTGCCGCGCCTAGCCGCCGATACAACGCAGTTGGAGGACGTGAAGGCTCGCCGTGTGACGGACCATGTGCTTCGGCTGGCTGAAAGTTCAAGTGCGACGCCCATGTTCCAAACGGACTTTACAGACAATCCGTTTGGGTTTGCGTGTGACGTTTGCGAAAGACTTTGGCATAACCGTACATCTCGCTACGCACACCCAGGCATAACGGAGTTAAGACACAGCCAATCTTAAAAAAATTTTATTAGCTCGGTGGGCGAGTCAGAGATTGAATATTTATTGAATATAAATCTAACAGCCTTTCTTTAGATGCTTTGAAGGCTATTGATTTCAGTTTTAGAGCAGAGATACCGAAATACGCCCACATACTCCAATTGGCGTCTAATCAATGAAAAAAATTACACCATCTTCCCGTAGGGGAACCCTGAGTAGTATGCGAAGCAGCCATGGGGTCGACTGAAGTTCCCATTAGTTTTCAGTTCGTCGTTTCCGTAAGGTTAAGGTACGTAGCTACCGGCTTCGCGAGCCCGAAGTTCGGGATCGGCCTGTCGCCGCTGCCGTTTCGTGGCAGCGGCTCGAGCCCTCTTCTCCGCGGCGCTGTACACTGGCGTTGACGCTGGCGCTGTCCGCGTGGCACTCATCGCGGCGTTGCGGGAGGAGAAAGAGAGGAGCGGAGCGCGCGCGTGCGGGCGTCATTATACCGCGAGCTACAGTGGCGCCCCCCAGTGGAGTATGCATCGCCTACCGTCGCGCCTCTAACCTAAGCTGCTTCGCATTATCGCGCGCGGAGCCGCAGGTGTTGCCATTCGTTGCGCAATCGGAGAGGAGAGGAGGAATGCCGAGAGGAGAGGAGATGAGACAAGGAGAGGAGGGGGAGGAGGATGCGCATGCGCAGTGCGGGTGTGGACGCCGCACGGCGGATGGAGTGAGGGAGGGAGAGAGTGACATAACCCCGACCATAAGCTGCTTCGCATCTAAAAATCCGAGGACACCGAAGCACTTCTTATGAGTTGTGAATGCGAAAGCATTAATGTCCATTTGAGCGCCGATGAGTTTGGCGCTGCGAGTAATGTACCAAAGCGGTACGTGCTGCCCGAACCAGCAAGCAGCAGGAGTCTGCGGCGCCAACGCCGCATGCCATCAACGTCCTTCGCGACGAGAAACCGAGGAAGCAGCCGGCAGGCGCGCAGCAGCTAAGCCCTGTGGGGGGCGAGAGAGAGAGAGAGATATACGAACCGCGCCCCTGCTTACGAGAGCGAGGGTGACGGCGATGCTCTCTCCCCTCACGCAACACCTGGCGCGCTAGCGTGGCAGCAGGCCTTTCGCCCGCTCTGCTGCGTCGAGGCGCGCTCGTGACGTGGCGTCGCAGCCAATGGGAATGCGAATTTAGGTGCCGTTTCGCTGCTAAAGAAGACAGACGCCGGCTTCTTTCGCTCAATGGGTCATTTGACGCTTTCGCATCAAAAGTAGCAAGACATCGTTTTACAATTTAATGGGCCATTAGTTTGTGCTTCAAAAGGCATAACTTCAATATAGCGGATTACCATACGTTGCGTATCTGAATTTTCCACGATAAAATGCTGCTTATTGTGACTCCTAGATAGCTGTAGCTTCTAACTTCGTAAAGAGATGATGTATCTAAGTTACAGGCGTAAAACAGTGGAGATCTCTCACGCGTCATTCGAAGTAACATGCGTTTCTCTACGTTGAGCGACTTTTCCAGTCACCTACACTATGCCGGAATAATATTCAAGTTAATATATAGGCTAATTTGATCATCTGTGGAGGTAATAGCTTTAAATAACACCCAATCATCACCAAATAACTGAATTTGCAACCCACCTTTGACAGTGTCAACAATGTCGGCAATGTATAAAATAATGAAGAAGAGCACCGATGATAATGCCCTGTGGCACACGCGAAGAGATTGGAAAAGTAACCCAATATTTTTCTAGCGGTCCGAACAAGCTGTTTGGTGGTGAACAAATAAGCAGGTGTTCAGCAGACAAACATTTCAGGGATTTCTGTATTTGAAAGTTTACATATTAGCTTAATATGCGACACTTTGTAAAATGGTTTAAGAAAATCAAGAAAAAGTAAGTCCATTTGGTTGTCCTTGTTGCGAAGGAACGAATCAGAGCTACAAGTATGGTGATGCGAGAATCATCTGCTAAATAAGCGCTGAAAGCTTGCTAGTATTGGAATGCTACTCTGAAAATTCGCTTACGCTAGATGCTATGCTATGTTCAATAAGCTTGCAACACGAGGATATTAAAGATACGGCACGATAATTTGCTACAAGCACATTGTCTCCCTGTTTGTTTGTTTGTTCGGGGCTGTCCTCTAGTCGCACAGCAGGTTTGACGACAATAGCGAAGCAAGAAATATAACGGCAAATGAAGCCTTGCAAGTGGTACAGCATATCTCCGAAATGGTTACAATATGTCTCCAATGTTCCTAGTATGTCTATAGCATATCCACAATATGTACATCATACTTAACAGCAAAATAAACGTCGCAAACAGTACAGTACATCTCGGAAGTGCTTACGATATGTCTCCAATGTTCCCTGTGTAATGACGAAGATAGCACAAGCGTTGTTGTGGTCGCATGGCTCCTGAAGTGAGGAAGACAAAGACAGAAGGATCGGTGTCGCTGTTTTCCTCCACCAAATGATATGGGGCTTATTGGCGTTTAATCCAGCGCAAAGAGCACCCGAGCAGTTCCAGCCAAACGCCAGCGCGAGAAAAACAGCGACACTGATCCTTCTTTGTCTTCCTCACTTCAGGAGCCATGCGACCCCAGCGACGCTTGTGCTGTCTTAGTCATCACACCTGGATGTCTAAGCGTATCCCCGATATGTACAGCATATATCCATACTTGCCGATTTATTATTTCTAGATGACGCTGGACTACTTGGCTGGTGATATATGAGCCGCAAAACGGCTAAGCACCGAGCTTAAGCATTATTAACAAATGTCACGGTAATATCTTTTTCAAGCCCCGGAACGCTTGTCTTGTACAGCAATGTTGAGACGCACAACAGGTATACAAAAGCTCGTCGCACTGTTAGGCGCTTCTTACCTGTCTCAAAGTAGGTGTTCTGCTTCTCGAAGGCCCGGCTGAAGACGTTGACGGGCCGCTGCTGGAGGAAGCAGATGGCACGGTTCTTCTCGTTCATGCCCTGCTCGTCCATCGCCGACATCTTCGCTCCGTTTGGCAACGCGATTGGGGTATCCAGTCACGAGAAGTGTAAGCGAGCACTTCGACCAACGACGAGGTTACCGCGGCGAGCACAACCCGAAAGCCGTTGACAACTCGTCACGCATTTTTTTTCTCGTTTCACGAAACTTGCGTATCTTTCGTCTGCAGCGGGGGTGGTAACACGTCGACTCCAGCGATCTCACTGAAGCAGAAGATCATTCGTATTTGCATATGCTGCGCATAAGCGTAAACAAAACACGAGCACTCTCACAAGGACACACACGTAGCACCAACTCAGTTTTTTTTTTCTTCCCGACGGTCGTTATCCTCCGGTTTGCTTATACGGCGCCGTAGGAATGGCACAACAGCAAATTTCTCGCTTTCGAGCGTATTCTCGTGAATGCCAAGGTTGTTCTAGGATCGTGCGCAGTATGTATATATACGTTCCTCTCGGAAGAATAGATGCAGCGGCTGCCTCCCACAGGCAGGCAACACGCAGCGGGACTTCAACAAGAGAAAGCCAATTCGAGCGCCACGGCTGAAAGAGGATGAGAAACCACCTCCTGTTTCTTTCCCCTGCGCCTTCTCACCTCGTTCGGCGTCGCTGAATGCGAAAAGAAGGTTCTGGTGTTTTTTCTCAGTTCGTTCTGGCACGAAAAAGAAAAAAAAGAAAGAAGGAATACGCGGGGTACCGTTGCCTGTTGGTCTGGCTTCACGAATAATGAGAAAGATGCCGCCGCTGTCGTTGGCTGACAATAGACGAGGGATCCTCTTCGACCCAGATCCGCACCGCTATGTGGTTTGTGGCGGGAGCTGGCGCCCGCACGAGTCGGGCCGCCAGTTGTGTATAGTCTTCGGACAATGGAGGAGTCTGGGTCACGAGCGCGTTTGAGGTCAGCGCGGCGGCGCGTCTTTCTGCGGCTGCGAGAGATACGGGCTGCGGCTTTTACGTCGTTCGCTACCTTTTCTTGTGCGCGCACCGTTATCTGGAACGCGGTTAGGCGGGCTGACCGGGACGCCGTCGGGGTGCCCTGGCGTGAGAATCGGTACGGCGAGCTGAGGTGGAGTCGGAAACTATAGACATTAGCAGCGAGAATCACGTTAGGATATGGCGTCACGTGACCACGCGTCTGAACATCCCTCGATTGCTCTTTCCGAAGCGGGAGACACAAAAAAGTTTCGCATATAGAAGTTCTGTCAATTAAACCCTATAACAGGGCAGAAGATGAGCAGAGATGAGCATACCGGGGGGCTAGCACGCTTCTGTGTGAGATATTTGGAGCTAACGTGCAAGAAAAATGCGTGCAGAAGATAGCTTCCTGGGTCTATCGACGGCTGGGACGTGCTTATACCTTTGAGAGACACGGGTAACAAGATCGAGATGCTGTTATACTCGGTTGCCTAGGCAGCTACAGAGTATATACGATGGACCAGGCAAAGAGTTAAGTCGCCATGACCTAAGCGCTGTCACAAATCTACTTCAGCGAGAACCTCGCGAACAGATGGACTGTAACGAGACTCGAGACTGCCGAAAGCATCGACAACTGCACCGCGCAGAGCAGGTTTGGAAGTCAACCTCTCCAGACGCGCGGCTTTTGCAACTAGCCGAGCAAGAAGTAGCCTCGAGAAGAGAACAAAATAGAAGAGCAAGGGAGTTGCCCACAGAGAGCAGGAGCGCACGTCACCTAATCGCGCAGACGCGGAAGTCAGCCCGACAGGGCTCTTCTATGCTTGACAACTCATCCGTCTGGGGACAGACAGCAGGCCCTGACGCGACGTATTTCCGTTTGCGACAAACGTTGGGCACGGGAGTGCACAAAGCGAATCGATTCTCGCAGCGACGAACACCGTAGAGCGGAGCGTGACCCACCCACCGAGGTCATTCTCTCGCACACGGCGTCATGTGAGATGGCGCACTTTCAAAACTCGGGTCAACACGCGGTCACGTCAGTTTGTTTTTCTTCCGCAGAACGACGACACGTCCCCGGGCAGAATTCGCGAACAGCTGGTATCCTCCTTATCGCGAAGATCGAAACAGCCTGGCCCTACCGAGGGCGGTGACAGCTCTCGGCGTCCGTTCCTCCTTTCAGTCGTGGTCACGTGGTTCCCAACGTTGTCACGCGACACACAACCCTTCGGTTCACATACGCACTCACAGACACGCACTCCCTATAGCTTACAAGCGCACTGAAACTATACACTCACTTTCTCAGATCAGAAAGCGCACGCCAGCCGCACAGCGCAGGTTGAGACCGGCGATTAATCCTGCGATATCACTCCTCTCTCTTGCCCAGTAACTGTCGGTAATCCGAAGGTGCACCCCGCGCAACGGTCGTCAGAGCCTGGTACGGGATCCACACGGCACCGTTGTAAACGCTGCAGACGTAACGCGTGCGTATCGACACTATAGGAGCAAGCGCAGTAAAGAGCGCCGCGTAGCCGTCGTACTACACGATTGCCGCGTGTTACACACGACGGTCCGAGCGGGTCCGGCCCGGTCGGCGCGAGCAACGCGGCAGCAACGACTACTATGGCATAACTGCTTCGCGCGCCGCAGCGAAGAATCCTGTTTGGGGCCAGCCTGCGTGCGCGCCTTCCCCGCCGGGCGGCGAGACGGACAGCCAAAGCCAGCCGGCGAGCCAGTCAGCCGTAGAAGAAGAAGCAGAGAGAGCATGTTCGGGCGCGGGCAGACCCGTGAGCTCTAATAATACGTTTCCCCCGAGGAGAAGAAGAAGCACGGTGTTCGCGTCTTCTTCCTGCTCCAGCTTTCCCACCACAAACACCCAGAGGAGGAAGAAGCCGGCCTCGCTTTATGGCGTTGCGTTCGTTTTAGAGAGAGCCTCATATTTTGCCTTCGTTCAGCTGATTTTTTCGTTTTTCGTTGGTCGCTCGCCGTCTCTTCTCCTCACCCCCAAGGGGCCGCAACAAACCGCGCCTCGAAGCGACGCTTTTCAGAGAGCACAGTTCGACGTTTCAGCCGGTCTTTGTCATCTTTATTCTTTATTTCTTACCTTGCAAGCTCTTTCCCCTTTCCTGCTGAGCGGAGCAGGCCTGATGGCGTTCACGTGAGCTCCGCTACGCACCCACCTGTCAGGTAAGCCCCTCCCCTTCACCCCTCTCACCGTTGCCTCTCTCTCTCAGAGCACCGCAGGGGCCATCTGCTAAGGCCTGCGTAGATGCCCCCCCCCCCCCTCTCCCTCTTCCGTTGTGTGCCTATATGCACGGCGGCGTCCGTGCCCACGCAATGTCCGTCGCCGTCGTATGGCCGCTTCGCACCACTTGTTGCTGCTGCTGCTGCTGCTGCGGCTGCTGTGGCCGTGCGTCGTTCGTTTTCACAGCGTTGGAGACAATGACCTGTCTGTGCCTAGCACACGCAGTGCCATTCTCGGTAACTCGCTTCTCCTCCCCCTGGGAAAGGAGGTTACTGACATAAATGAGGGGGGAGGTGATCGCGAACTGAAAGAAAGCGCGCTGTACTTCTCCCCGACTCGCAGGCGTGGTTACCTGTCTGTAATATTTCTTATTCAGTTTCGCAACACCTGAGAATTTGAAACATGGCTATAGTGATGGCTCGCGTTCGAAGACTTCCGAGTTCCCCACCCGTCCTTACAGCGAGGCAGAGTGATCTCGCAGAGATCACAGGTGCACCACGACGTAGTACGGTGTCGTATAGCAAAGAAGATGAATCAATGCAAGTTAATTAATCTCTCGGTGCACTTTACTGGTGATAAGCAACTTTATTTGTGCAGAGTCTAAATGTTTTATTTTTCTCGTGGTCCTGCAACCGCGTATCGAACCCATTCTTGCGAATGGGTCTATGCCAGGAAAATGCAGCGCGTAGATGCTGAGAATTGAATTTGATGCCGTAAAAAATGATGAAACAGTAAGACATGTCGCTAAGCATGGCTGCGTTAACCACGTGTTCAGCCAACATACTATGCCAGGCGCAGTAAAACGTATAACCGCAGGATAGCAGTGGATCGGTGATAGAACGCGCGGTTGCGCAGACATTTCGACGCTCACCACACAGCTACTCTTTGCCGAGGAGCTACAATCGTAAGCAAATGTATGCGGTGCCACTTTCGACACCGACTTTCTCCAAGGACTTTTCTTGCAACGGTGGTCATTACACTTGCGCGTGGTCGCGGTTGCTCTGCAGCGGATTTCTCCATCGACAAGGAGGCAGTCAAAGACGCGAGAATGAAAGCTCAACTGAGCTATTAATCCGGGGCTAGTTGACCTGTCGCACACGGAAATTGAGTATAGGGCTAAATGGGCAAGGTCTGTATTCACAGAAAAAAAAATTGTATTACGCTGGAATAGTTCGTAAGAGCAAATTTCTGCTCGACATATTATTACACTGCGCGTGTGCCGTAGGTATACCAGATAGGGTGGTGAAAGACGGCGATCGCTCATCAGCCTTTGTCTTGTACGGGGCAATGTTATTAGCGCAGAAAGGCAGACCAACGGCGAAGAGCGCTTACAAGCCAAGAGCTTCGTGAATATGCTGCAAGAGGTTGAAGAAAAGCCGCGCGAGTGGATGGGACCACAAGAAAGTATACGGGCAAAAGAAACAGCGCGCTTTATGTCCCTTCCGTTGTCGTTGCCTTTCCAAGTTGATGAGTCACCATCTCGCGCAATTCAAAACCTTATGAAGAGTGAAAGGATGAACATAACGTGTATATATATATATATATATATATATATATATATATATATATAGGACAGCTCACGCCGCCGTGTGTTGCATCTATTAGCGGTCTTCGATCTTTTAAGCATATATAGTCGGTTTTTCCAGCTCGCCGACTTCCGTGTTGCCAGAGCTACCCCCCCCCCCCCCCCCCCCTTACAGAGTCGATTTTAGCCCTTCCTACGACCATTTCCTCTTCGGTCCGACGTGCAATCCCAACTTAACGTGAAGAGCTGCGCAGGGAGATCCGCTCATTGAATGAATACATCGTGACGTTTCTCAACCGCAGCCTCTATGCACAGATATGCAATACGCGTGACTATAATCAAATGTTCTTGCGCACACATTGAAAGGGTGCGCTCGCGTGCGTTTGTTCGATAAGACCAAATTTCTAAAGAAAAAAAAGGATAAGCAAAAGCTAAGCGTGAACGGGAAATTGCAGATGCATTTTCTGTCAGCAAAGCTGGTGATTGTTGTGTTAGTGGGCCGTCGCTCGCCCTACAGGAGAAATAAATGCTGTTTCTATATATAATCAGAAATGAGACTTTGTGCTGTACGCATGCTCGCCGTCTTCATTATTTTTTTTTGCATGCGAAAGTACTCTATAGGCAAGCGCCTGTCTTTCTGAATAAAGTTCAATCCGTGTTCAGCGCTCTGTCTGTCATCTGCTCCTTTTTTTTTCCCGCCAAAATTTCGCGTTGGCTCTAGTATAAAAATCGACAACGTCGCTCCGAAAACTTGCTTGTCTCAGCAGCGACACCGACCGACACCTGCACCTCCGGCACCATGTCGTCTACGTTCTGCATGACTACCGCCTATCATAATGACAACAACTAAACGTGCGCGTTCTGCAGGCTCAAGCTCCCTTGACTTCCTCGGACGCAGGCGTCGTCGATGTTCACGGCATCCGACCCGTCGTCACTAAAGTCACGGGTCTTCAGGTTTTTCTGCAGCTCATTCTGATTCGCTACGCGAGCTTCTCCAAGAGGATGCTTTGGATCGAGGCCATCTCCGATTTGCTTTTTCGAAAAGACGTGAAATGCACAAATTATCCTTTTGTATATACAGCGGCTCAACCAATGTCAATAAAATGTGTTACATTTACGAGAGAGATCTTTGTTTTGCCGAATTTCACCGACTGTTGAGAGCAACATTGTGATATCGGGCTTCAAATTTCTTTTTTTTTCTTTTGCAATAATGTGCCTAAAATCAACCAGTTAAAAAAATAAAATGAACCAAGCACAAAGAGACCAAGAGCGAAAAAAAAAAAAAAAAAGCGGGGAGGACAACCCAGCGCTATTCATCCGTATCTTCTGTGCTTCTTTTTGTTCTATCATATCTTTCATACACCTTTTTTTGTGGGTTTTGGCACGTAAAACCCAGAAAGAAGAACCTTTTTTAGCTTTCCCCAGTCGGGGGCAACCGGAAATGTTGCCAGCCGGACAGCCAACCGGAAATGTCCTCTGGTTAACCAGAGGAGATTTACGGTTGGCTGCCCCTACTGGGGAAAGCTAAAAAGGTGTATGAACGATAGGATAGAAGAAAAAGAAGCACAGAAGATACGGATGAAAATAGCGCTGGGTTTCATTATCTTTCTACTAAATCGATTCCGATTAGCTGTATTTTCGCTTTCACTTATTCCTTCATTTCACTCAAATCATTAGCTACAATCTGTCTCTTGATTCGCATGTACCAATTAATTCACCAATTTTGCTTACAATCTTTTACACTTCTTTTTTTCTTATTATTATATTGAACTATCGGGCTCTTGGCCAATCCCCCAAAGTTTGTGTGTACCACTAACGCCTAGGCTCTATAGCTACATCAACATCTGCAATAGGGCATTGCTACACAGTTTGTAGAGGAGTCATATCGTCACATGCAGTGTCAATGTCACAGACACATACCAGGTCACACAGAATCGCACAACGTCGCAGAGCGCAGTCTCGTATAATCACAATTTGTTGCCTAGGAGGAATAAACTTTTATTGTGGAACCAGCACTTTAAGATGGACGGGCCTAAGCCTCCCATGAGGGGACGTCGAGGGCTTGCCTCGCCGCCGCCTCGCGGGCGTGCTGGGTCGCCCAGTTTGGTCGTCGAGGGCGGAGCTCCGCAGAGCCTCACGCAACCTCGACGAGAGGGTCGCGGTGTTAATTTGTGTGTACTGTGCTGGGAACTTCCACAGCATATGCGGAAGCGTAGCCGGGTGAGTGCCACAGCACCGGCAGTTGGGGGTACTGTAAACGTTAGGGAATATAAGGTGGAGGCGGGCGGGTGAAGGGTACGCATTTGTTTGTAGCAGATGCAGGTTGGTAGCCTGTGCCCGGCTGAACTTGGGGTGAAGTGGGGGGGGGGAAGGTTCGGCGACTAAGATAAAATGTCTTAACGAGATAATCAAGTAATATACAACGCCAGAATATGCACAGGACCAAACGACGAGTAACGAGACAGACACAGGGCGCGATTATAACGAGATCATTATAAGTAGTCAGATTGTCCTTGGTGTCCAACTCGTCTCCAGTGTCTCCGGCGCGGTTGACTAGGCCTCGAGCAATGTTGTTGCCATAGAGTTTCACACTATAAAACTCAGAGGGAAACGTGGCGCTGCTGCGTTGTGGTATGCATGGGAGTGCCGGTATATTGTGGATTCGGATTGGCATCGTTCTTGGAGAGCCCGAACGCCTGGAAGACGCGCCTGGCTAGCACCGTTCCGTCTGTCACAATGATTCATTTCCTGCTAAAACAGCACGTAGAAAACTGCTTTAGCTTTATTATTACACAAAAACATGTTTCGTTTAATTCTGAGGACCTACTATTGGATGCACAGTTCTATGAAACGTAAAAAGTATCAGCTGGCCGCTAAAATTGGACGACAGACGACAAGATTTTCGCTCGCTTTGGAACAACCTGTCGTCTGTTCTTGCTTTTCTTCGCTTGATGCTGCATTGTAGGTGAGTAAACTTTATTGAGAGATGTAATATGGGTGAATGAAAGCCTTTAATGTAGATTTTATTTTAGGAACGCGTTATTTGTGTAGCTATATCCACGTTTTAGATGAAGCCTCGTACAACACCAGCCAACACAAGCCTCGCAGACACATATCCCGTCATTCCCATGAGGGCATGGCAGCCCTTTAAGAAACTCGCATAGACGGTGGCGCCAGTTTACCCTCTAGGTGTTATAGTGAGAAACTCTATGGTTGTTGCCTAACCCAGTCACCTTTAAGTAAAGCATCACCGCTTGCGCTGTTGTCCCTGAAGGCCTGCGTTCAAGAATTTTGCTTTCTGTGGTCTATTGGGTGGTCTATTGTACGCTGCTTCTTTTAACGCGCCCACGTTAAGGACCCTTGTGTCGCAGGAAATCCGGCGTCGGCGTTAAGCATCGGCCGTCTGGCGGAAATAATCATGCCGAACTACATCATCCCAAACCAGACAGGCCCTCATTTCTGATTTCTCAAAGTAACATCCGTCAAAGAAATTGTAAAGTAGGACTTAACCACAACCTACAGGCGTGATAGCGTTGGATTGTAATTTGAATATACGACAAAAAAAAAACCTGATAAGCAGCCAGGGATCTTTGAATGCTATCGCGTTCCACTCAAAAGGCGAAGCTTAAGCGTCCTATCATTCTGATGGTTTGTCGCTGAACTTTGGTCCTAGGCAACATTAAGGAACTGTTGAAAACTGAGCCTCTCTAATTTTTGGACACACGCGCGCCTCAGGTCAACAGCAAACAATTAATAAAATAATTAAAAAAGGTCCTAGGGCCTTCAGATTTTGATAGAAGATGGCTTAAATTGCTCCTGTAAAATGTCTTCCTAGCAATGCATTTGTGTCTAAAAGTGAACCCGACTTTAAGGGGATCAGTATAAGTTTGGGTCTTTGTAAGCTGGCTTTCCCACGCTGTGTGTTGCAATGAAGCCTACTCATAAAGAAAAATGTGATGCGGACGGAGCCCGATAACGCTATCGCGTTCCACTCTTAAAGGCGAAGCTTAAGCGTCCTCCGATTTTTACTGGTCGAAACGAGGACCCGCGCAAAGTTGTGCGATTGCTTCACAATATTTATACGGAGTACAAAGCTTACAAATATGTAACGTCCCACCAAATGATAATAAAAAAACACATATTGCAGATGTGTAAATTTCATTTGTCACAGCCTCTAAAGAGCACAAATGATAAATATAAGTTTGAAGCTTGCGTATAATTGTTACAGTGCTTGCAATTGGCTTTTGCAAAAGTCCCACTCACAAAGTAGTGCTATATTTAAGGGTGGTACATCAATTTCGTACGCTTTGAATGCCTCAACACGTGTAGTTTAAGAGCATTTCAATTGTTCTCTTTGTTGAGAAGCTACAAAAGTTGTAAATGTTATGCTGCAGATTTTAAAATATTTTGCAATATTTCAGGTCCTTCGTAAAAAAAATGATCCCTTAAATAAAAAAAATCTCTACAGTCGGTATATACAATTTGACTTTTACTTTTAACTGCAATAAACATCGTAAAAATCAGCGCAGTAAAATCAGAGATGAACGATTTCTGCGCACTCGTGTACATGATCACATACAAGTCAAATAACCAGCACGACATTACAAAGTAACTCTCAAATCGAGAATGCGAACTACAGTATCACATAACAACGTGAGATTATAACGAAACGTTCAAGCAGAGGTGGGAAACAATAATATCTCATATACACAGCTACGGTAAAACTAAGGAACGCTCTTATAAATGAAACGACCTTTTTTTTTTTTTGCAGACCGGCAATAACGTCCAACAATTCCGCTGTCTTAAAGAATAAAATAAAATATTTTATAGTTATTCGTGGTTCACCTATGTTGCAGGTTCGTCGCACTAAATTTCTTTGTAGCAGTGCAGTAGCTTACGGTTAGCGGCATTATGAGTTTGAGTGTCCCTAGATGTAACGGTACTTGGGCAGCGAAACTCACCATGATTAAATATAATTAGAGCAGCTATTATCCCCAATGTTCTTGCAACAATAGGATGGTACAAATTTGGATGTAAATAAGCTAGGCTGATCCACGCCAAACAATAAATTTCAGATGACGACATGGTAAAAAAAAATATTAAGAAATAAAAGCTTTTTCCCAGTCGCAATGACTAAGCCTCCGTCGACCGACCATACTACATTTCTATATCGTAATTTTAGTATGGAAGTTCATGCCGGTCATTATTACTTTCGGCCGTTAGCTACTCGAGTTCGAGACTTGAACGCTTTGTCAAGTGCCGTGACTTCAAACTCGTAACAGGTCCCAAGCCGTTGCCTTATGCTAGCGAGCCGTCCAGCAGCAACAACAGGGATTTTAAAGATGCCTTAGCTGAGGGCTCAGAATTAATTTGGACCGCTCCTATCGTCATTATGGTGTCTGGCTTGGATTCTGTGATCCAAAGCGTTTGATTCCTAAGGTTGTAGTTAGGTGGCTTAGGAGCGTCAAGGGCCATCACAAACTCCGAAATTTAAAGGATTACGAGAGTCTCGCAGTAAAACAAAATGATGCTGGACGGCTAGATAGCATTGCAAACAAGACGAGATTATGAGAAAAGCGCAAGAACACACAGACACGGCTATTGTATACACGTGCTCTTATCGTGTCCTCGTCTTGTTTACGCTACGCTATAGTATTCCAAGATGGCTTACCAACAAGTACGCATTGCGACACTAATTTCAACGTGAAGTCATGGCTCAAACTGCGCAGGCGTTCTGTTATCTAGGCGTTGTGGAACATTGCATGACGCATTGCTAGGCATGAGTGATGGGCCTTCGGTTGATTCGCTGTGCGTTGCTTACAGCGGTGCTTACTCAGACTACCGACGAAAGGCGCAGTGGAGTGGCAGGCTTTCCGAAAAGGTGATGTACGAATTGTCCTACATTTAGGCGGAACACATGGTCGTTAATTGAGCGCTAATAGCAGCATAAAAGTATACTTATTCTTCATTATATACGGTGGCATTCGGCTTAATATCGGACATTTTATCGCACACGAGACAAGAAACGTAGAATACCACATGTAAAAATAAAAAAAAATAATAAAGACGTAGAAAATTCGCCATTTGGAATATTAACGGTGTGCTTTTCCGCTTGAAAAGATTGGGTCATTCGTCATACAGAAGCGAACGGCCGGCCGATCTTTGGTAAGTTTGCCTGCGTAGTGGACACTCACGTATCAAACCCCAGCTGCATTCTTCAATTGTTAAATACCTAATATCCAGCCCTTAAACAATTATTTAATCAATTAAATGCCATGGCCCATTTTCATGTAGAAAACACGAAAAAATCAAGACTATACGACATATTTTGGATTAGTCAAATTGTCCTTATGATTGTCTGATTGCCACTCTTTCTTAAATAGATTATTGGCTTTTATGGCTTCATTGATGATACTCGATTCCAAATTAAGAAATGGCTTAGCTTCACTCGGCGACTGTTTGCCACAAGCAAATGCAAAATTCGCAGTCCTATGTATGTGTCTGTTGCTTACGTAGTCGATTTCCTTGGATTTGTTCAATATTTATGTTGCGAAAGGAATATTAGTGTCATCGACCTAACGGAAGGAACACCCGTCCGGAACCGGGAATCGAACCGCGGACCGACACCTTTCCGGGGTGGTCACTCTATCATTTGACTAAACAGGAGGCTATCAGATTGAGGCCGAAATAATCGACAAATCTAAGGACAGGGACACATGAATATGGCAGATCAGTTCTGCGGAAACCCGCTATAGGCTTCCTTCGTGGCATCGTGCATGCTGTACCATTGAGTGGATGACGCTATTTTCTTTTCATGAAACGTTCTCCCTCTTGAGGGCTTCCGCAGAAATCATTTTCAATGTTTGTTTTAATATCTTGAACTCCATTTGGGGGTGCTTTCAATTGACTTGTGCCGATTCACAGAAGCTCCGGATCTTGCTGTTTGGCTGGTGCCTTTATTTTTAAGTGTAACGAACGGTTCACGTACTTTCGCGAAAGCTGCTTTAGTTTGCCGCAATATCAACTCGTTTTACTTCCTAATCATACTTCTTTAAGCATTGAACAATTCATAGTCTGTCAAGAAGCCGGCGAACAAATAGTTGTCAACATTTACAAATAAATAAATAAATAAATAAATAAATAAATAAATAAATAAATAAATAAATAAATAAATAAATAAATAAATAAATAAATAAATAAATAAATAAATTGTAAGTTTATTCATTCATTGCCACTAAACAGACAAATGACGCTTGCAAAATAGGCCCAATTTTGACAAATGCTTCTCGCATTTTCGAAACGTCCGTATACTCACAATGCTGGCGTTCAATAGGCATGGGCGTAACCCGGTTTTCGAAGCTCCGTTCGACCATCTGTGCCGCCTACTGGAAAACGATCACGTCGTTAAGCCGTAAGGAAGGCCTGCTTTTCTGCTCTGATTGTTCCTGCGTGTTTTCTTTGCTGTTCTTCGGCGTTGGCCCACATTAGGGGGGACCAGCACAATGTGAAATATAAAAAAAGATGAAGCGGGCAGCGGTCGATGCGGACATAGGAATGGCCACAATGAACGTTATACTATAGCCTAGTAACGTTGGACGCGGTGATGTGCGATCAATTGACTGATGGTGCTAGCTGTGACACAAGCCTCAGAAAGTTTCCATATTCGCGTTCTTCGAGAAACGAACCTGTGTTTTAGGCCTTTTACCCACGGAGAAGATATGTGTGGAGAATATTACTTGGGATATTATTATCGTTTATGTTGTTTTCCTGCAGTAGTTATTGCAAAATATGCACTGAACCTATATAACGCACCGACTGAGCACAATAACACGTCCCACAACCTCCAATTAGGTAAGCACATGCCAACATTTTATGCGCATCTAGTTATAACCGCACGACGCCAACGCACGATGCGACAAAGGAAATAATAGCAGAATTTAACCTTTCACTTATTTAAAATGTTGGAAATAATAAGGAGAAGTAAAACAGAAGCTGGCTAAGCGGCCACTTAACGCAGGTAGGAGCCGAACCCACTACCTCAGCATCAGTGTTAGCGACGCAACACCAATTGAGATGCCTCGCCCACTTTCTTGGGTGTTTGAGTATGTCTACTATATCTAGCCCTGTGAATTTTAGCCAGTGCAAATGACGGCCTGGGGAAAATTATTTCAACCGCAGCTGTCACGCAGTATGAGAACTTAGGAACAGACAAAAATTCGCCAGCCCTTTGGTTACCCGCCTTCTGCTTCCTTATGGACAAGCACAAATTCACATAAAGCAGAGAATCCCCCCCAAAAACTGAGTTTTAAAGTGATTAGAATAAGTCGAGCAAGGAATGTCCTCACTCCGCAGCCGACGTTTCGGCAAGGGGACAAGTCTTCGTCTGCTCGTCAAAACGTTGGCTCCTGATATCAGTTGGTAATATATGTGCAAGTAGGCACAGTCGCGTTTCATTTACCTGTAACATGGTGCCCGTGGTAGAAGGGGATACCAAGACGCCATGTCGGCGGCGACGGCATGCAATAACTTGGAGAACTATAGTCGGGTACTACTTAAGAAGACAGGAGAGGCCCCGCCCAGATGACCGAAGCACAGCAGCCGATTTCCTCATTATTTTTTCTCATTATTGCGTGCTTTAACTAGCGAGCGCATCTGACCACTTTCTTACACCTCCCCTCCACCCTCTTTCAATCTTCTTAACGATAGCGTTAAGCCTTCTATAGCCTTCTACTCTGTGCGTTTTCCGCGTACCGCTGCCATTCTTTTTTCATTTTGCGCGAAGGCATTGAAATGTGCTCCTATGTTGCCAGAAAGTATCATGAGTTAGCCAGAGCTGCGTGTACAGCTTCTCCTAGGGAGACCGGGGAGACTGCATGCCTATCGTTCCTATCGGGGGAGCTCCCCGCCACCTGTGGGCAGCAATTTTGACGAGATAGAGGCTTCCGAGATTTCCAACCGATTGCCGCGTTGGATCTCTCGGAGTCTAAAATGAAATGTTTGTTTCTTCCATTAGGCGAAAGATGGCAGCAGCGGACATGTCTGGCGTTTGTTTCGCGGGTAAGGGAGGTGGGGGGGGGGGGGGGGGCTCACACGCATGCGGTGACTTCAGTCACTAGGGGCAGGCGATTGCTGTTGCCCGATTGCCGCGTTGGATCTCTCGGAGTCTAAAATGAAATGTTTGTTTCTTCCATTAGGCGAAAGATGGCAGCAGCGGACATGTCTGGCGTTTGTTTCGCGGGTAAAGGAAGTGGGGGGGGACACACGCATGCGGTGACTTCAGTCACTAGGGGCAGGCGATTCCTGTTGCTCTTGCACAGGTAATAGTTTCAGTTTATAAACGTATTTACGAGAAATTTTATCATGCTATACCGTTCTCATGGGGCACTCCGCGGTGACAAGGCGCGGGAGCTCCACTGGATTGTACTCCTAGACGAAGAAGCAGCCCAACTGACGATTTTATGTCATGCTTTCTTATACCTTTTACTTTTCAATGACTCTTTATACCTTTTCCTTTTTCGTATTGTTTTTTTCAGGGCTTTTTATGTGTTGGAGCAGCCGGGCGGGGATTGCACAGATCAGGCTGACCTTTCGGCTTTTCTCATCAACAAACGTTTTACCTCTGTACATTTATAAAATCGATGATACTCTACTCGCATTTATGTCAGCAGAATATGGTAGTTTACAAACGACCAATCAGGTGTTATAGCATATTGTGCTGACTAGGCCTTCCCGGTAGTAAATAATTACTTAAAATTACTAAAACTACTGCTAGTCTCTGCTGCGATATCGCCCATATTTCTAATTCCTTCTATATTGGTGTCAAGAAAGCAGTTTCTCAGACGCTTTCATGGCATGAAATATTCGCAGACGAAGAACTTCGGAAATTTATTTCCCCTTGGACCAACCCAAAAGACAAAAAAAAAAGGAAAACACTAATATAAATTTTCGAAAAAATGGGATGTCACGAAGCCCCAACTTTGCGTTTATTGTGCTCGCAAAAGCAACTTTCCGCACGAGAACGGACATCGAAGGCGTCTGGCAAAGTTGGCTTTTCCACAATAAATAGCATTGTGCGAAGAAACCTACTTTGAGAATCTGTTCATTTTGCGTGTAATCTACGCAGCCTTCCTACTTAAAGCATTTCCCGTAGTTACTCGTCTAAGGCCCGCATCGATTGTACTATCTGTACGCCGATGATATAACTATTTGGTGCTGTCGAGGATCACCAGGATGGCAACAACACATTATTCAACGTGGACTAGAAACCATACGTGAATACACAGAAACACTAGGGCTAGAATGTTCCCCTCAGAAACCAAAATGTATTGTCATTAGTGAAGACGTTAGCAAGCGAGCGGAATAAAATGAATATTAAGTTAAACTTCGAATCAAAGACGCAGTCTTACCCCGCAAGAATGCCATAACAATCCTCGTTATTTTTTTTCTGAACAATGGTAAAGCAACAACATGGGTACAGAAACTGACCGTACAACTGGAACAGATCCATTCAATGATGCGTAGAATAACTACACAAAAGAGAGGAATGAAAGAAGATGAACTACGTAAGGTTATAGAAGCTTTGATCTTTTCTAGGATAATGTACTATCTACCACACGCTAAGATAAACAACACTCAGCGCAAAAAGATAGACACTAAAATTAGAAAATTAAGTATGCTAGACTTGCCCTGGGAGTTCCTAAGTTCGCACCCAACCATGAAATTGAAACAACCGGCCTCTTTCACACAATAGAAGACAGAATAGACATGCACAATCAGGCACAAATACGGAGACTTAAATCATCTCATCAGGGTCGACGAATACTGAAGAGACTGGGATACGAGACCGCTAATTTGCCCCCAATTCCCCCGAAATTACCACCATGGGATGATCTGCCAAGGATAACCTTAGCTCCCATTCCAAAAAATATGCATCCGGAAAAGAATCGGAAGCGGCGCTCAAAAAGAACAAATATAATGCAGAAGTCAGAGGATAAAAGCACGTACTACACAGATGCCAGTCATAACGCCGAAATCAGCAAAGCAACGGTCGTGGGCCATGACTCGACGCTTGTGAAAAATTACTTGGGAGTGCCAACGCCTCAAGACGCGGAATTGCTGGCGGTAATGCTTGCCATAACGGAAATGACACATATATCTGACACGATCACAATCCGAACAGACAGTCAAGGCGCTTGTATAGACATTCAAAATGATGACCTTCCTTACCACATACGCACAAAGCTCCACATGTACATGCAAGCGAACCCCCTTCTACACGTACGCATACAATGGGTTCCAGGCCATCAAGGATGGCGAGGAAATGTAAGAGCACACCAGCTCTCCCACGCAGAAAATCCGGAACCTCCTATCCTTTGGCCTATCGAAGATACTTACAACCCCAGAAAAGAGCAGAAGATGCAGCGGAAAGAAAGGATACATATCTTGAAGTCTCGCAGGGAAGCATCAACACTTCTCAACACACCATCCTACACGCATTCGAGAGAGGACGCCTCAATCATACAAAAAACACAAACACACACATTACTCACACCACACTATATGCATTATATTAATGGGGACCCAGGATGTTTTGCACTCCATTTTGCACTTGCAAACAGTGCGGAGCCTATCCATCAAATAAACACACCTTGTGGGAGTTCCCTACCAACGCCATGTTCAAAAACGTCATACTTTCCAAATTACCACACAACCAGCGTCCTGGCAGCTGGGAGGAGTGGACCACTCCTCCACGAAGGTTTGAAAAACTATGGTGGCTGCTTCTGGTGCAGCACGTCAAGAACGTGCTGGGCCAGGAGGCATGAGCCTACCAGGTGGCCCGGACTTGGGATTTAGTTCCTTCGGGGCTAATAAATGTTATTGCTCTCTCTTTCTGTGAACGTATTTTTTATAATCCTAGATGCAATAAGACGATTAAATGACAATCGACGCTTCGCGCAGCCTATAAACGGCGCATACTAAACGCTGATGATGACTACGGCGGGCCACTCCCAGGACACTGTCGTCACAAAGTTCTTATGGTGGTGACAGTGGATCTTGTCGAGGCTATGAATGTAGCAAATTCTTGGAGCCACTAGTAAATTCCTACGAAGAAAGCAGGCATTCTAGTATTGTTTGTTCTTTGTGGAACAATCTTCTTGTTCAGCTAAAGCAGCATAAATATTTTTTTGCGATGCTTAACCTTTAGTAATGTAAGGAAGAAGAAGTGCGTCGTGTAGAGCTCCGCAGCCGAATCGCCAGCGCTACTGTAGTGGGGCTCGTGCTCGACGCTGTTCCTGGTGCGCCTGGCGAAACCTACGCTGTTGTGTCTTCCTGTCGGCGTCCTTCGTGCCGTCCACAGCCGTGCTAGACTTCCTTGTCATAATTGGTGGAGGTTTGCTGGGTCTCCTGTAATCCTGGAATTGCGCAGCCGGATCCTCCCTGCCATCATGACCTCCGCAAGCGCCACGAGCGTACCACCACCTGCTCCCCAGTCCTCCGTATGCCCCGGCACACTCCGTCAGCGGGACCCTCCCATCTTTAGCGGTGCTGATGACCACGACGTTGATGACTGGCTATCATCATACGAACGTGTCAGTCTTAACAACAAATGGGATGACACCACGAAATTGACCACCGTCCCTTTTTACCTTACCGGAATTGCCCACTTGTGGTTTCGCAACCACGAAAGCGAAGTCCCAAGCTGGACTGTGTTCAAGACAAAGTTCAGCGAGGTCTTCGGCCGCCCTGCTGTTCAAAAGCTTCGTGCCGAACAGCGTCTGCAGTCGCGCTCTCAGCAGCCTGGTGAGACCTTTACGAGCTACATCGAAGATGTCATCGCTCTCTGCAAACGCGTCGATGCATCCATGACTGAGGGCAATAAAATCAAGCATATCCTGAAGGGCATCGACGAGGATGCGTTTCAGATGCTGATTTCAAAGAGCCCCTCGACTGTTGGCCAAGTTATTGAACTCTGCCAAAGCTATGACGAGCTCCGCCGTCAACGCCTCCTCACCCGCCGTCCTGTTCCCCATCAGGAATCGTTGTCCGGCTTGACCTCTCCTCTTCACGATTCCAACCTCCTCTCGCAGATCAAGGCTTTCGTCCGGGAAGAAGTTGCTCGCCAGCTCTCCCTTATCTCCAACCCGCCGGAGTCCAGTTCGTCCCTTAGTCCGACCCTACGACACGTCATAGAAGAACAAGTGTCCGAGGTCCTTCCTCTGGAGCGGGCGCCTCAACTCACCGCCCCCCTGACTTACGCCGACGCCGTCGCACGACCACGCCCACCGACGTTCCGGGCTCCGCCTCCGATGCCTAGCCCTGTTTTTACTTCCCCGCCACCACGACCTCCAGTCCATCGAGCAATTAATCCCTGGCGCACAGCGGACAATCGGCCCATCTGCTATTCGTGTGGTATTCCCGGACACGTTGCACGCCTGTGCCGCCGCCGTCCACTTCATCCACGTGACGACCCACGCACAGCAGCGTACGACCATCCGTTGTCTTACGCTCCAGACCGCGATTTACCTCTTCCCCGCCCTAGCCTTCGCCCAGTTTCTGACCGCCGTTCTCCTTCTCCTCGTCGTCGCTCGCTCTCCCCGATGCGTCGACGTCCCTCTACCGCTGACACGGAAAACTAAGTGGCGCAGTTCCCGAGGCAAGAACTGCGTCATCGTCGCAACGCTCAAGCCCTCTTCTTTCGCCGCCCAACGTTATTGATGTCGCTGTTGAAGGTGTCTCTGTGCTTGCCCTCATTGACACAGGTGCCGCCATATCTGTGATTGCCGAAAAACTATGCCGCTCAATACGAAAAGTTACGACGCCTTTCTTCGGTCCATTACTCCGCACGGCCACAGCACAGCACGTCCAGCCGGTGGCTGCGTGCACCGCCAGACTTGAAATTCAAGGAGTGCTCTACATCGTCGAGTTCGTCGTTCTTCCCCACTGTTCCCACGATATTATTTTAGGTTGGGATTTTCTCTCTCGTCACCAAGCTGTTATTGATTGCTCCCGTGCAGAAGTCGCCTTCTCTTCGCTTGGAAATGCCATATCTGACGACGTTTCGCTTTCCTGCACCAAGTTATCCCTCACTGACGACATCCAGATACCTCCGCACGCATCCGTTCTGGCACCTGTATCCTGTTCCATTGCCCCCGACTCTACCGTACTCTTCACACCTTCCACTGCTTTCGTTCGTCTCCACATCTCACCACTCCCAACCGCGCTGCTTGGCCTTCACGCAGGTGCGGCTCACCTTCCTGTCTACAACCACTTCCCATTCCCTATTACGTTGCTTCGCGGTGAATCTCTCGGCACTGTGGAGCCTTACGACACCATTACCGCGTTGGAACTTCCTAATGGATCGTCCGAGGTCAACACCCTCTCCGGTTGTCCCGTACCTGCCACATCGCCTGAAGACGTTTTCAGTCACGTCATCGACAACGCCTTAAACCCCAAGCAGCGCCTTGACCTCCTCCGTCTCCTCGACAAATTTCGCCCTGCTTTTGGCAGCCATAGCACTTCTATGGGTCGAACGACGACTGTATGCCACCGGATTGACACCGGTGCTCACTCACCGCTACGGCAGCGACCATACCGCGTATCTTCGACAGAACGACGCGTCATTGATGAGCAAGTAGGTGAAATGCTCAAGCGTGGCGTCATTGAACCATCCGACAGTCCATGGGCATCGCCAGTTGTTTTAGTTAAAAAGAAGGATGGCTCGATCCGCTTTTGCGTGGACTACCGTCGCCTTAACAAAATAACCCGAAAGGATGTTTATTCATTGCCACGGATTGATGACGCCTTAGACTGCTTACAAGGTGCAGAGTTCTTTTCCTCCCTCGATCTACGCTCTGGTTATTGGCAGGTGCCTATGGCTGCAGACGATAAGCCTAAAACAGCTTTCATCACACCAGATGGCTTATACGAATTTCGTGTGATGCCATTCGGCCTTTGCAACGCGCCCGCGACTTTTGAGCGGATGATGGATACTATTCTTCGAGGCCTCAAATGGAACACGTGCTTGTGTTATTTGGACGATGTAGTAGTGTTTGCACCAGATTTTCCTACTCACCTTGATCGCTTGGAGCAGGTTTTACGCTGTCTCAGTGACGCTGGCCTCCAACTCAACCTGAAAAAATGTCACTTTGGGGCACGGAAGCTGACAATTCTCGGACATGTCGTGTCGAAGGACGGCGTTCTCCCCGATGCCGCAAAGCTCCGTGCTGTTAAAGAATTCCCAAGGCCAACGTCTCTAAAAGACTTGCGTAGTTTCATTGGCCTCTGCTCGTACTTCCGCCGCTTCATTCGAAATTTCGCTTCGATTATGGCACCGCTGACAGAGCTACTTAAGGGAGATACCAATCTTTCCGCGTGGTCCCCGGCTTGCGACGAGGCCTTCGCGACGCTACGTCGCCTGCTTACAACACCACCGATACTGCGCCATTTTGATCCAACTGCTCCCACGGAAATCCATACGGATGCTAGCGGCGTTGGTCTTGGCGCTGTGCTGGCCCAGCGAAAGCCCGGCTACCAAGAATATGTTGTTGCTTACGCGAGCCGCACTCTTACGAAAGCCGAAGCAAATTATTCAGTCACGGAGAAAGAATGTCTAGCGATCATCTGGGCCATTACAAAATTTCGTCCATACCTGTACGGCCGGTCCTTCGATGTTGTCACCGATCACCACGCACTTTGCTGGTTGTCGTCCCTCAAGGATCCCTGCGGCCGCCTAGCCCGGTGGGCGCTGAGGCTCCAAGAGTACGACATCCGGGTTGTCTACCGCTCAGGCAAGAAGCACGCCGATGCCGATGCTCTTTCGCGCTCGCCTGTCCACACCGACATTGTCAGTGTCTCCGTCCTAGACGACCCACTTCCCCCATTCGCTTCTGTCGACATGGCTTTGGAGCAGCGCAAGGACTCCTGGATTTCATCTTTGATAGATTACATCTCTGATTCACCTGAACGCCCACCATCCCGAGCACTACGCCGGCAAGCTTCGCACTTCGCCATCCGCGACGGCATCGTCTATCGCCGTAACTACAGTTCCGACGGCCGCAAATGGCTGCTTGTAATACCCCGGCAGCTCCGCACCGATGTATGCGCCGCTTTCCACGCCGACCCTCAGTGTGCACACGCTGGTCTCTTCAAGACCTACACCAGACTACGTCATAGGTTTTATTGGCGCGGTATGTACACATTTGTGCAAAAGTACATTCGCTCTTGCACAGAATGTCAACGCCGCAAGCCTGATCCTTGCCGCTCTTCTGGACCAATGCAACCTTTGCCGTGCCCGTCACGACCCTTTGACCGGGTTGGAATAGACCTATACGGGCCTCTTCCATACACAGCTGCTGGCAATCGCTGGGTCATTGTAGCTATAGACCACCTCACGAGGTATGCCGAAACGGCCGCTCTACCAGCCGCGACGGCTCGTGACGTTGCCTCCTTCCTGCTTCAACGCTTCGTTCTACGTCACGGCGCTCCCCGCGAACTACTGAGCGACCGCGGCCGCGTCTTTCTCGCCGATGTCCTTCAAGAACTTCTCACTGAGTGCCGCATTATTCATCGCTGTACCACCGCATATCACCCGCAAACAAATGGATTGACAGAACGCTTTAACCGAACTCTTGGCGACATGCTTTCGATGTATGTCGCCTCCAACCACACCAACTGGGACATCATCCTTCCCTATGTCACGTACGCCTACAATACGGCACCCCAGGCAACGACGGGCTTTTCTCCCTTCTTTCTTCTGTATGGCCGAGAACCGTCATTTCCCATTGACACTATTCTTCCTTACCGTCCCGACTTATCAGAGGGTACACCGGTTTCAGAAGCCGCCCGGTATGCAGAAGAATGTCGGCAACTAGCTCGCTCCCTTACAACGCAAGAACAAGCGCTACAGAAATTTCGTCATGACGACGGGAGCCCCCACACCCAGTTTTCGCCTGACGCTCTCGTTTGGTTGTGGGTGCCTCCTACTTCGACATCAGGTGTCTCCTCCAAGTTTGTATCCCGATACCATGGACCCTACCGGGTTCTGCAGCAAACTTCTCCGGTGAACTACGTCATCGAACCTCTGACGCCCCCTACGGACCTGCGTCGCCGAGGCCGCGAAACTGTCCACGTCGATCGGCTCAAGCCGTATCACGAGCCCTTCGTCCTCACGACGCCTTAGGCCTCCTGTGCGGCTCCGTCTTCAGCGAGGGGGGAAGATGTAAGGAAGAAGAAGTGCGTCGTGTAGAGCTCCGCAGCCGAATCGCCAGCGCTACTGTAGTGGGGCTCGTGCTCGACGCTGTTCCTGGTGCGCCTGGCGAAACCTACGCTGTTGTGTCTTCCTGTCGGCGTCCTTCGTGCCGTCCACAGCCGTGCTAGACTTCCTTGTCATAGTAAAATAACTGTATTAGTTGTTGAAGCTCTTGTGTTCTGTACGCTAATCTAATAAGCTGCTAAATTGATGTATAACGGTGTCTCCTGCCTGTATGTTTATGCTTGTATTGTTGTTACTATTTATACATGGATTCATACTAGCACGATTCGACGGATACAGATGCTTCTGAACCTGTTTCTAGTGTAACCATAGTCTGTCTAATAAAAATGAATCCAATTCAATTCAACATACAGTGACAGGCCAGCGGAAACCGCATATGATTACCGGCTGGAAGACTTCATTTCGGTAGGGTGATCGATCGTTGAGTGAGTGAGTGAGTGAGTGAGTGAGTGAGTGAGTGAGTGAGTGAGTGAGTGAGAAAGTGAGCAACATGATACAAAATGTAGCGCTCCAGCTTTACGCTTTCAGGTGAAGCCTGGAATTCAATTGCTTTCTGTTTATGATACTGGCTGCGTTCGCTTGTGTAAGGAGTACATACGGTAGTGAAGCTCATCGTTCAGTATAAGCAGGAGGCTGGCTCCCTGCAAGCCTCGCGTTGCATCCGCGCGAATATGATTGCGCAGTCAGTTTTTCATTCGTCTTATCGCCGTGCCTGCACGTCACAACTGCCAGATACTAAATATATATTTAATATTTTAGAGCGTCTCGCAATATTACTCCCTTTATTTAGGCTGTTAAATAACACAACAGCTGCAGCAAGACCCAATTGCGCACTCTCTTCATATATACAGAAAATAATTAATCGATTTAATTCATCGATCCATTCTGGGCGGAAGGTTTCAGGGGCGTACGATCTCCATGAACCAGTGAAACACAGCGTTGGCCTTTCTCTCGTTTTCCATTGGGAGGTCGAGACGCCTCAGGAAGCAGTCCTGCGAGAGAGGGTCACTTTTAATGAAGAGTTTTTTATAATTGGGCGAGCTTTCAAAAAGAGGAGAAATAAGTCAACAGCAAGAGAATAAGGCAAGCAAGCTAACGAACAAACATAACTGAACGTGGCTTCATTTTACTTATTAACAGGATAATTACGGTGGTCAGGGAATGTAACCGCTCTGTCGAGCTCGAGTATGACGACATTTACTTTGTGTTTCTTGGTGCCCGTGTTCCGGAGACTTT
Organism: Dermacentor silvarum; assembly: GCF_013339745.2. Classification (NCBI taxonomy): domain Eukaryota; kingdom Metazoa; phylum Arthropoda; class Arachnida; order Ixodida; family Ixodidae; genus Dermacentor; species Dermacentor silvarum. The sequence continues at coordinate 152,298,274 of NC_051156.1, forward strand.
TGTTTGTGCGGAGTGGAAAGAGACGACAGATGCAATTTTGTAGCGACGCCTTCTGCTTGGTCCTATGTCACTCTTATCATCCACCTTTGATTCCATTGATAGCGCATGTAGAACATCGCTCTGAACATTGACGAGGCGCGAAAAAAAGCCCTGAAAAGGCATTAGCGTCGGAAAAGGCGTCGCTGCAAAATAGGCGGCCCACGAAAACACTGCCTTGTCGAAGAGCACAACTGGAAGGAATAACTTTGAATACACGAAATGACCCAGCAGGGAAGAGAAAGAAAAAAAAACAACGACAACAACAACTGAAAACTGAAAAAGAAAAGGATGATGCATCGCAGACAATTACTTGGCAAGTTCCGTGGCAAATCACTTCTAAATGTATTAGGTGTTGAGATCTTCTATTTGCATGGAGAAGTGCACTTTTCATGTTGTGGCACTTGTGTGCATTCTACTGTCACGCTACATTAGTGGCCGTATATAGGCTGGAATCGCATGTAATTGAGCTCAGCTGCTAAAAGTGCCGTGATATTTCCTGGACATCGATTGCACTGCGATCGTCGACTGCGATCAAAGCACGCAGCGACTTGATAGCGTCTTCGTTTCCTCGGTTTACGTGGTCCTCATTTGGCGCTCTAGTTGGTGTGAACGACGCCGGCCACACGGGCAAAATGATAGTAAAACCTGATTAGCTCAAGCAGGCTAGGGGAGGGGGGGGGGGCGCAGACGCTCTGTGTAGGACGTTCCACAAGGGAGCTAGCTATCTGCGTGTGCTCCTCCCAGCCTTGAGCACGAACTTGCGTATAACCTTCCAAATGGAGATGTTACATTAAAAAAAAAAAGCTCGAAGTTACAGCGTCTTGTTATTCATTTATCTGCGGCCGCTAAGCGGCACCTACCTAACCCCATACAGGGTGCGTCAAGAAACACATGCTTAGACCTGACTGACAATGCTCTGAGACACAACATGACAACATTTTGACGATATGACAACAGTCTGAGCAAGTGTTCATCTGCCCCACCGTTGAGGGGTATATGTAGCTATGTTGCCGGAAACAGGGCCGTTGTTAAAGGTCTTTATTCTTTGTCTTTGTGACTGCCGTGGTTCTTGTCCTATGTCGAGTGCTCTATGCCTCAGGACTTTAGTTGACTTGTCATTAAAAAATGAGATAACTGTCCGTCCGTCCGACCGTCCGTCCGGCCGTCCGTCCTTTTTTTAATTATTTTTTTTATTTTTAGGCTGAGCTACATTTCACACATATATATTCTGTGTTGCCGATGAGAACTTGAAATGGGCAATTTACTCGTGTTTAGGAATGTCTGCAGAAAAAAAAAACATACGTAGAGGTGTGCGAATATTCGAAACTTCCAAACAATGAATCGAATGCTATCGTCCGATTCGATTCGGTCCTCGATTCAAATAGTCACTACTCGCAAGGACGTATATTCTCAGAATAGTTTCGAATACCGCCCATTGCAAGCTCTGCACCATCTACCATAAAACTGAAGCAAAAATAAAGTAAATTTCACCCCTGCCACAGTCGATGTAAGGGACGGGAATTTCCGCAAGGCTCGCTACGCCGATCAAGCTTGGAGCCAGACTTTTTCCAAATAAAACAGCAATCATTCGCACTGGGATTTCGCTAAGACAAGACATCCGGCAATGGACATTGTTTGGCAATATTTATCGGCGCGAGAACTGTGTTATTTTTTGAATAAATATGAATACGCTCGATTGCAACATTATAGCATCATTATATCAACATTATCAACATTTGATATCGCCGTGGCACTATTTGCAGCGACAGAAAATTTGTGTTTTTTTTTCGCTCTGCCAGCGCGGCAGTCAACGCAAATGTCCGTTTCATTCTATTCCCTAATGGGCTGACGAGACTGTCTTTTAAACCTTCACCTTGCTATAATTCACTACCACGCATGCATATGCTCTGAGGAATCCAGCTTATTTATTTACAATGCTCCATTAGAGCTTTTCACCAAGCGCATTTCACAACGGACAGTATAATCACGGGAACTTGCTAATGTAGCTCATACTGCGAGGTCAACATTGTTTCATATTAATGGTGAAAAATGCCATTCATTTTTCGGAAGCTATTCGCAAAAATATCTTGTATTCGATTCGAATCGATTTGAATTTGGCACTACTCAATTTGTTTTCCATTTAGCCCCCAAAAATTGCAATTCTCGCAGCCCTAAACATAGCTATGCAGATCTTGAAAGGTATACTGGTATACATAATTCATCAGTAAACGACGCGCGTAAGCTCATTCGTTAGCAGGGTGACCCGATATTCACAGCGATCATCTGTTCTACGCCCAGGCAATGGGTAAAGGTCAGGATGCGTACCAGAAACGGTCGTACCAGTGCTCGTGGCTCGTGGTCGCCTGTCGGCAGATCAGGTGGCTGTCGAACAAGAAAGAAACTCTAGCGAAATATTTTTACAGTTGTTTACGTACAGCCTCCATCGCGGCTGTCTAGAGCGCTGTTGGCTTGTGCTCCAAAGCAAAAAAAAAAAAAAAAAGTGCGTTAAAGCGCTGCCACAAGAATTTCAAGCCTTCTTATTTTCGATAAGGCACCGCTAAACTCCATAAAAAGTACTGTCAAGCCTCACAAAGGGCAAAATAATTTATGATAATAGCTTTTCCATAGCCAGTTTCGGCTTCGTTTCAACTGTGTAGTGACGTCATGACGCAGTATGTGGTCACGTGGAAGCAACACAATGAGACGTTTTGAGACTCTACCTGGCTCGCTAGGTCGTCCGCTCACAACGAGTATAGCAGCACAGGAGGAAACCGAGCGACTGTCAGAACAGTCGCAATGCTCTGCTCACACGTTACCACATACTATACGTCACGACGACAGAACACAGCGTCCTCCTGGGAAACGAAACCAGAACTGGCCGTAGGAAAGCTATTGTATTCAATTATTTACGGTGCTCTGGAGGCTCGTCACAATGTGTTTTTTTTTCTGGGGTTTAGAGGTCTAGGAGCTTCATTTAACGCAAGAAGTTGAATAGTTGAAAATATCCTGTCGTGCCCCTTTGAAGAGAGATAAATCGCAGAGAAAGGAAAACTTTGTACTATAGAGTCGTGCGGATTTCCTTTTGCTTTCAGCACGACCTCTAAAACCTTAAATTTGTGCTCAAGTAGTGTGCATTTCGTCGGTCAGCAGCTCAGCGCTCCGTCGCCCTAGACAGAAATGACGAGCGCTGTACGCACGAGTAGTTGTGCTTTGAACACACAAGGAAACGCCGTAAACCCAACGCTATATACCGTTAGAGATGAAATGCTGCTCGATATTGAAAGGGACGGAAAATAGGAACACTACAAATACGTTTCGGCTTGAGTGCTCTTTAAAAACTTTATTTTCGTTATTTCGCGATATTAAGTTCACTATTAAATGAGAAATTTAGGATAACGTTTTCATCATTTATAAATGTTGCGCTGACAGCTCGGAGCCGGTACGTCAAGGTGACATTAGGGATTTCAAAATCATCGTTTCGTATTCGGACCATAGTGGCCAACTAAACGTTGTTAAAGCTTGCCGAGTTCAGTCTTGGGCTTTTTTTTATAACTCGATGTTGTCCGCCATTCCCCATAAAGAATGATATAAAGTCGTCAAAATTCAAGACGACCTGGAGCGTGAACTTACAGGCGACGTCGCCACACGTTTCTCGCTACTGCTCTTTTTTTTTCAGGCTTACCAAGCGTCTTATGAAGGTAAGTGCGGCTTCTTTGGTATTGAGCCACAGTTGTTTACTAAAGCTGCTAATACAAAGCTTTTCTTTTTCCTTTGTGTCTCCAGAAGAAATGAGTCTGTCCTCATGCTGCATACGGGATTTTTAATGCGATAGCATCAAGTCGTCCCGTGATTGGATGATTATCCGTCGACGTTGCTGGGTCATTCCGCGCTAAAGGTCCCAGACCCCGAAAGCGACCATCGCCAATTTGCTTCAGAAAAAATTGGGTTAGTTGGATATTGCCTGAATGAGGCATCACTACAGTAGTTTTCGAGAATTTTTTTTTGTGCCCTCTTCGAAGTTCTCCCGAAGATGGAAAAATTGGTTAGAGGTAAAATGTTTAAACTCAAGTGTGAAGTAAGGTACAATAACAAATGCTATTTTAGACTATACGGCTGGCTTGGTTCTCTCACGCGACGTCATAGCGGAACACATTTATGAATTTCCATGTTTAATTGGCTCAATAAAAAAGCGAAATATTGTGCGTTTTTAGAAAAGTTTTCACGTAAACATTGCGGTTGTTTCAGCCACAAAAACATTTTTTTACCGCTTTTTCTAGTAGCTATAGGTTCTGCTAAAAATAATGTTGAGACAATCAAATGAAGAATTTTTCCTGAAATTTACTTCTGAATGGAAGAAAAGTCGCTTTTTGGCGATGTTCAGACCTAAATTAAGAATTAGGGCACTCCAGATAAAAGTACGTGAGATAGTTCATAATTTACACCGACCTTTCAGCTTGTGATATAGAAATGGTAATTTGATGAAATTTTGTTTGAGGTAAGAAACAAGTTTGGAAATCTACAACCACTCTCACAGGTAGGCACTACTTAACTATGTATTCACTGCTAAACACGTGCAGGCCAGAATTGAGTTCTTGGCGCGCTTATGAACTCTTTATGCATAAAATATGGGCGCATGCTTTTTTTATGCGCAGTAAATGGCAGTAATGTATCCGGTTGCACTGTTTGAATGTTGATGCCCCCGTAACTCTAACTGCGTTTTACGATAATACATTTGTGCGATGTAAGTAAACCATGATTGCTTCGAGGACGTCATCAGCACCGGATAGTTATCGGCCACGATCTATCTGCACGACACTGACTCATTGTTTTTAAAGTACTACAGATCAGCAGATTACGAGTCATGCCAAGAACCTGAATTATCGACACTCCGCGCCAAACATGGCCTAACAGACAAATGTCAAGAAATTTCCCGTTTGTAGACTAGGTATATGATATCTGCTGTGTCTGTGGGCCTGGTCAAGCACCGTTTTGGTTCTGGTGTGAAGCAGCAGAGAAGCAATGACTGTGCGATTATTCTGCCTCCGCGTAGGACAAAATTAGGTTAAGTTAGCCATTATCTGCCCCTGCAAAAAGCTCACATATATACGCCGTGTTACCCTTCCTGACCGCACTGAGCCACCAAAATTAGAAGTGGTGAACTACCAAACAAACGCCTTCTACGATGCATTTATACTGATGTCATGTGACCTTTTTCGTTCCATCGGAACGAAAAATGTTAGGCCTAACGTTAAGCGAAAGGAAGAGAGCGGTGTGATTGAGAGAGCAAACGGGGATAGCCGATATTCTAGTTGACATTAAGAGAAAAAAATGGAGCTGGGCAGGCCATGTAATGTGTAGGATGGATAACCGGTGGACCATTAAGAGTTACAGAATGGATACCAAGAGAAGGGAAGCGCAGTCGAAGACGGCAGAACACTAGGGGGTGTGATGAAGCTAGGAAATTTGCAGGCCCAAGTTGGAATCAGCTAGCGCAAGACAGGGGTAATTGGAGATCGCAGGGAGAGGCCTTCGTCCTGCAGTGGACGTAATTATACGCTGATTATGATGATGATGATGTGACATGGCACGCGTTCGCTTGAAAAGGAGGCATAGTTCATATGTGTGCCAGAAAAATAGCTGGCGGCGTATACGTACGTGTTCTGCATTAAAGACACAGTTCGGAAGTGCCTACCGGTGAGATTGGTTGTGTACTTTAAAAAATGCTTTCTCGCCTCAAGCAAAATTTACTCAAATTAATAGTTCTAGATCACAAGTTGAAAGATTGGCATGTATTGAATGGAATTGAATTGATTTATTCATTTCTTTCTGCCCATCAACAGAAATCGAAGCAAAAGCAAGAGGCTGTACAGCTTCAATTGACGGAGGCTTTTGCTCCGAGATACAGCTCGGCACGCAGAAATAATTAATGGAAGTAGGCAAGCTGCAACAACATAAAATACTTAAAATCAGGCTATCATGTTGCAATCTTAATTGTCTTTGTAGACATAAAAAACACAAATAATAACACAGAGCAAGAAAAAAAAAGCATATCGGTATACATAGATTGTCACAAGCAGCGGCGGCAAAAATGGCACCAATAAAATAAAACGCGCAGTGAACATGGACCAAGATGAAAAGTCTGGACACATGGAGGTTTCAATCAACACTAAAGCTGTACTTAAACATATTCAATGCAGTTTAATAAAAAATTATTTTAAATTCTTTTTGGTAATTTTTATATTTAGGTCTAAAATGTATAGAAGTTTATTAAGCAGACTGCGTACTTGGTGCAGAATATACTGCCCGCCATAGGTAGTTATAATTTTTAGTGTTGTTATACTTTGTGCACGGAGGCAGTATTGAGCGCATCGACAAGAACTGCACATGGGGTATAGCTTTTACAGAGAAGCTGTATGTGGCTAGCCGATTCGTCCGTCTGTCGCCTATATGCAGAAACTATCATCATCAGCAATGGCTCGAGCGTCGTCTTCTTCCACAGCTGGCTCCGTTGCCGCTCATCGTTCCAACGTAGAATTATTGACTAGAGCAGCTAATAAAAAGCTTTCATTTTTTCTTAGCGTCTCCAGAAGACAAGAGTCTGTCCTCCTGCTGCATACGTGATTTTATCTTGGATATACAAAAACAGTTGGAGATAACAGATTTGATAGCTTGCAATATGACATGTTTTGAAAATAGCGGACGCGCGCTGAGACCTTGCGAGTGACCATGATGTCCCTCAAATATTCGTAGTACCGTTTCCTTTGTAATGTGAGTAATGTGGTATAATTTTGTGCCTTCGTTGTGCCCCAGATCAACACGCAGTAACTGAGCCGGGAATAGAATTAGGCATAATATGACACTTTATTGACCCAAAGCGCTAATAACGGACTCATTATGTACATACCTCCAACACTTTTATTTAATTCTGCTGCTAATTTATTTATATGTTCATTCGAGGACAGCTCTTCCTGGAATCATGCGCTCAGCAATTTCTGAACCTTAACTTGCTGAAGCGTCTGGCCCTCAAAGGGAAACATTTAAGCTTATATTCCTTGGCTTATTGATATGTGCGATCAATTTGTGCTTAGTTTTACTCGCAATTAGCCGCAACTTCGTTATTTTACGCCAATAAGGCAGCTGACTTAGATAAGTATTTGCACTCCCTTCAATGTCAGAAATTGAAGCACTAACAAAAAATGTTAATGCCATCGGGGTACATAAATAATTTAGAAGAATCCAGAATGCCACACAGGTAATTTACGTAAATTAGGAATAACAGTGGACCAAGTATAGATCCTTGTAGGACATTTTTGTTAACCTTAGCACGTGAGGATGTCTCCTTATTATTAACTACTTATTGGTAAGGGTCTGTCAAGTGATTCTGTAGTAACCTATTGGCAGTACTACGGACGCAGTAATTATTTTTTCTAGAAGAACACCATGGACACACGCTATCAAATGCTTTACGGAAATCTACAAATCAGTCCAAGCTTGTATAAATTTTCCCTCGAAATGATTTACTATCTTACTTTTTATATCGATGGATATCGACTATAAAAAAAGCTAGGTGGAGTTGCATGTTTGAAAGCCAAACTGGGCCTCAATTATGATATTGTACGTAATAAAAAATTGTAGTATAATAATAGCGCTTTCAAACACTTTCGAAAGAATCGGCAGTACCGATATTGGTCCGTAATTTGCATTTTTTGGGTCATTACTACCTTTGAAGACCGGGTACACACGAGCTACTTGAGAAACGCCAGTAGAGAAAGTTAAATTAATGATCTGCGAGTGCACGGGCGATACCACATAAGCAACGTACTTCATTGGCATAGGTTTGATGTCATCATGTCCTGCGGCAGAATAGTTTTAATCTTTGTTAATAATTCTTCAGTTTCACAACGTGAAATTGTATGCAAAACTATGGAGTTCTGTAAGCCACGGTCATTTAACGATAATTTTGGATCATCGTCATCACATATGAGATCGTAATCACAACTTCTAACGAAGTAATCATTCATTGCAGTTGCAACCTTTCTGTAGCCAAGGCCGCTAGAGTTAGCCAGAATTCTAGGGATGTGGTTTAGATTTATTCGACCGGAGAGATTTCTAACCTCGTTCCAAGTTCTCCTGAGATCATTAATTATTTCACGAAATAAATTTTCATAATATCTGAACTTTGCACACCATAATTCACCATTTAGCTGGTTTGTGTACTTTTTAAACTCAAACACTAAATTTATGTCGCGGGTCTTTACAAACTTGAGCTACAAATAATGAGCTATCTCAAGTATTTTATCTGGGCGGCCTTAATGATTAATTTAGGTCTGACTATTGTCAGAAAGTCACTTTTTGGCAACATTGGAAGTAAGTTTCTGGAAAAGTACTTGATGTCACAGTCGAACATTATTTATAGCATAAACTATAGGAAGGGAAAAAATGGAAATAAACATTGTGGCTGAAACGTCAAATGTGTTTGTGCAAAATATTTATGATAACGCACAATATTTAGCTATTTACTGAGCCACATAAACTCGGAAAAGTTATAAATGTGTTAACCTATGACGTCGCATGAAAGAACCATGTCAGCAGCATATTGTAAAATAAGACTTGTCATTGTACCTAGTTTCGCACTTGATTAAAGAACATTCACCTCCAACCAATTTTTTCTTCTTTACGAACACTTCAAAGAGCGTTTACGTCACCAAAAGTTTTTTTTCCGAGAAAAATACTTGGGTGAAAAAACATTATTCACACAATGACCGACTTGCCCAATTCTTTTTTCAAGAAAATCGGCGATGGTCCCTTTTGGGGTCTCGAACGTTTCGCGTGAAATGACCCTGCTTTATGCATTGATGTCGCTCCAGGCCCGCAATCATTTTTAAGGTGAACGCCTTATATGCCCCATGAAGAGAAAAATCCGGCGTCCGGCGTTATCATCCCATGGTACCAAAACCCACGTGGCCAAATGATGACGTCACGTTCCCGGCGCTAGAGCTGCTGCGGCTCGCACTGCGAAATCCCACGGTGAACAGCCCAAAAAACTGACCTGGCCCACTCCCAAAATTGGATTAAGGTGGATTAAGGTGGATTCAGGTGGATTACGCTTGGTACAAGTTAGAGCGATTCATACAATTACAGCACAAATTAAGGTGGATAAAAGTGGAGTTTCAATTTAAGGTGATAACGTAGACTCATGCTTTCGCCTTAAAATCACGTAAGGAAATTTAAGTGACTGTCAACTTTTTTCCCCTTTTAACTAGAGCTTGTATGTAGTGAGATTAAAGATGAGAGAGTGTTGCGGACACATATTTCCGTCGACGACTTACGAGGTTCTGCTCCACGTACTGTATCAGGCAGTGAATGGATTCGTTCCTGCCTTCTTTAGTCTGAAAAGAAAAAATAAGGCAGAGGCGTGAAAACGTGGCTGCTGTGGCAGTTGGCAACGTTCCGAATTGCGTTGCGCCATGGCTTGAAAACTTTCTGCGCTCCGCTGAAAAGCTAAAGCACGTATAGATACGTGCGCGATTGCTGCTACAGCTAATTGTCTAAACCGTCAGAGAATGGAGTTCGAAACACAGAATTAAGTCCACTGCAATAGGGTGCCCTCGAAAAGTCATCCGCCAGTGCGTAATCAGCGTGTATGCAGAGCCTCTGTCTTACGTCACCCATCATAGGTCTTTAGCTGCTATCATTGACCGTGGCATGTTCTTATGCAAACTCGTGGCAACGTAAAACCCGTAATGACCGAACGCAGTTCCACATGAGAGAAAAATTAAAACTGTGTGTTCAACTTTGTTTCTAGCCATTTGTAGAAAACATAAAGTGCCATTTGAGCTGTAACCTAATTAGTGTAGCAAATAATTGATTTGTAAAGGTTTGTCGAAATACTAGCTCCAGCGCATCAATAGCGTCACTTTAGGGTATGCATTAGGTTTCCCGTGCTTAAATCTGAATGTTGAGTTATTAAAACAGGGTAGCATCACTGACCATTGCAGTGTTAAAATTGCAGTCTAAAGGTGTACGTCACTGCCAAGAGTGACGTATTGCTCACGGCAGTGCTCTCCGCATGAGTTGCTAAGAAGGAAAATGTCCTCGCACAGCGACATCCACTACAAGGCAGCAACCACCGTCGTCGCGCAATATACTTCAGCGCTCCAGAAAAAAATGTTCTTCATGCTCAACATTGGGGCGCCATTTACAACGCCCTTTCAACATGTTTATTTTGTTTCTTCACCATTATGCTGTCATGAGCTTACTTAATTTTAGTACGTATAAAAGTATAAAAAATTATCAGCACTCTTTCCTTGGACGAACGTTGCAAGTCTCATACTTCGTCTCTTTCCCCAGCTGCAGTACGTCGTTAACTCTCATCCGTCCATATATTCAACAGACGATTCTATTTGGCTGAAACCAACAGTAGTCAACTGAATGAAGCAACCTGTGTATCCAGACGGAACAGTGACGGCAGCACGAAATCAATGAGTTGCGCCAATGAAAACTAACTAACTAACTAACTAACTACTAACTAACTAACTAACTAACTAACTAACTAACTAACTAACTAACTAACTAACTAACTAACTAACTAACTAACTAACTAACTGACAACCAACTAACTAACTAACCAACCAACTAAGTGAGTGATGGTGCACTTACAGCTTTTTTCCCCATGAATTTTCCAGCGCAGTTTTGGTAGCTCTCACAAATTAGGTGTAGCACCTACGTTGACAATAAAAAAAACAATTATGTCCCATCTTTCACTTGGCTCGCACGCTTCGGAGTAAACCATGTCTGAATCCGCTAAACAATGTTCTAGTGGTAACTCGTGATTGAGATAAGGGAACCTTCTCCGATAAGTATTGGGTTCCTGTTGTGAGTAATCGGTGACGGCTCTCTTAATCGTAAGTTTGCACCTCCAAACTGCAGTTATGCTTAGAAGACAACTTCGGTGATATTTGGCAGTGCCACGAAGCTTGGCCAGTACTCACAAAAATCTCTTACGCTAGAACACTTCGTTCCAGCCAGTCGTGATGCTGGACATATTAATAGCAAAGGCGGCCGGCTAATGACAAAGAACACTTTGTCCTTAGAAAATAATTCTGAATTCGGCCTCCACTGTTTCGTATTGCTAAGCGCGTTCTGACACGCGTAGGACAGTTTAAACTCTTGTAGTGCGATGAAATCACGCAAAAGAAGGGAAATATTGCTCGGGATTGTCTTACTTCATATGTGTCCGTGGTGTATGCGGCATAAAGTAGGTTTCTAATTGAACAAAAACACGGTAATAGATTTAAACAGGCATACAAACACGGCCTACAAGCCAAAGCTGGACCCGCATTCACGAAAACTTGGAGGACGCTTAAGCTTCGCCTTTAAGAGTGGAACGTGATAGCATTCAAAGATTCCTGGCTGCTTATCAGGTTGCCCGGCAACTGCAGCTATCTTTTTGCGCCAACTTCACCTCCGCATGTGGCTGCCGTAGGCGAGCGCCATCTACATGAGGCGAGCGCCATCTGGATGGAGTTTTTGCAAGTAACTCCACCGCGGCGCGCCGCTGTATGAGTGGTAGAAAAGCTGGAAAAGGGGGCTTGTGTTTGAGTTTCCGCCGTAAGAGAATTATGTTTTCTCGTATATTCAAATTACAATCCGGCCCTATCACGTCTGTGGGTTGTGGTTACGTCGTACTTTACCATTTTACTGACGCATTTTACTTTGAGAAATTCAATTAGTTCTAACACCTCTGCGCCACGCGGAGGGCCTGCGTTGTCGGGGTGGTTCGGGATGATTTTTTGGGCCGCAGACACCGACACCGACGCCGGATTTCCGGCGACACGGGGCTTTTAACGCTATCGCGTTCAAAATCTCTTACACTAGGATTCCTCGTGATAGTAATGCTAGCCAGTCCTCAAGCTGGACATAATGCGTTCGCGAAGGCGTTTGCCAATGGCGAAGAGCACTTGTGAAAGAAAAAAAAATGGCGGTGCATTCATCATAGGGAGATGATTGACAACGTTAATCCGATTAGCAATATTTCTTATAATGGGTACGTGATTGGTGGGTTACGTTTTATATATTATTCTTGTTATTATGATCTTTCTTCGCCCGTTTTTGGTGGCGCGCCGTTAACGGATGGTCGCCCGCGTGTGCTTCAAGTGAGTGACATGCGCATGGTTGAAAGTAGCCCCAAAAAATCACGCGCCATTCCGGTATGTGAAGGTGGATGACCAGCGAAGTTGTTTAGCAGACGACACAGAGGTGACACAGAATTTTGAACAAAGGTACGAATGTACGAAGAGAGCGCTCTCGTTTCCCAGACGGGCAGAGAGCGGAAACAGGCACCGAGCGTCGCAGGGGCGGCAGGGACGCGCATAGATGCCCGCCGCAGTAGTGTCCGTCGATCCATGCCACATGGTCACCGCACAGCACTCCATTGGTCAGGTCAGCAACCGAGATCTCGGCGTGACGGATGGAGCAGCGCACGTAGACCGCACAGCGTGGGGCAGCTTGCGGATGGCCGGCGTCCAGGTAGGGGGCCGCAGCGCATGAGGCCAGGGTGCACGTCGTGACGCGGGAGTATCCGATATAGCCGGAGTGACTCAGCGTGTCCAGCCAACTTCTTGCAGCTCTTGTTCATAGTGTGCGTTTGCCCAGGAGGAAGCGCCGCTTAAACTTCAGTCCAAACGGGATCATAAAAGAAAATGCCATGCCTGCGCGGCACACGCAGCACAGTCACAGCGTAAGCTAGATCGAGCGTTTCGACAGTTACTACCTAGTAATTTGAGTGAATGCCTCAGGAACGCGCTTGGGACGCCGTCGCGCGTGCAAGCCGACGCGTTCCATCGCCGATGGCTAGCGCCGTTCGGCCCAGCCAAGCGGCAGACAATGCAACTACGGCTGTCACATTCGCTCCCTTTGCAACGCGCCCAATCTAGCGCAATCAACGTGATCCCGAGCGTCCGTCGGTATGTTAGCGCCATGTAGTTAAGGCGGCAGCAAAATTTACAGTGTCTGAAAGGTTGCGTTTGCCGGCGCCTTAACTAGATGGAGCCACCATACCGGCGGAGGCTTGGGACCGCGTTGTTTGCGTTCCGCGTCTGAATCACATCTCGTCGTCTGCGCCTGCGCGCCTGCATAGGGCGCGTTTATAGGCGCGGTATCCCGCTCTCGGGCAGCAAGCGCTTGCGTCGCTGAGTGGTAGAGTATCCGCCTCCCACGCAGCGGGCGTGGGTTCGATCCTGGCGGAGAGCCTGGTACTTTTTTTCGCATGCGATAGCGGCTATGGGGCGGCGCGCGGCGGCATCGTCGCGACCCGAAACGGCTATTGGAATGAGAATAACAACCGATACAGGAGTACATGATGGCGAAACAGCAGTTTGTCGTCAGCGGTTGGCCCCTGTCACTGTGGCGTATGTGTGTAGCATAAGGTTTGCGGTTTCGCATTGCGTCTTCGACGCTCTGCCAGTGCCACGGTCGTCAACGACAGGAGGAGTACGTGCCACATGGGCGCGCTCTGTCTGTGTGCGCGCCGCCCAGACATGAAGAGAAATTTAAGTGTAACCTGAAACTGAATATTTACTATAAAAAGAATTCGCAGTAATTCATCAGTCTGCGGCCGCTAAAGCAGCATCTACCTAAGCAGCCCGGTTACTGCAGCAGATCTCTTTCGCGCTTCCCTCTTCAAAGGCTGCGCGATCTAGCGGCGACGTCGCGAATGCCGCTGCAATGACTACCTGTGTGATTACTTGTGGCAGATAGCACAAGTCTAGTCCATGAGCTGGTCGACTCGAAGAGGCGGACATTACTCGCACAAAAAATTGAAATGCATAGCCGACTAACTCACAAAAAGTCACTACTCAAGTTTTTAACTAATTACCTTATAACACACATTGCAATTTACAAATTCCAATTGGGGAGTTCGCAAGGCGGATCCACTTGGAACGATTTCTCGGAATGACACCAGTTTCGAGATATCAATTCCCGAACATCGGCGTTCCAGTTACTTTTGTGCTTCAATGCACAAAACGACTTTTCGTTAAGAAAGTAAGTGGAACGACGGTGCATTTTTACTGCAAGTCTGACGGCGCATACCTCGTAAACGGTGTCATCCACACAGTGCTGTTCAGGTGGATATGCCTTGCAGTCTCACCCGCTAGAATTTGTAAATTGCAACATGTGCCATAAGGTGATTAGTTTGTTTTTTGATAATCAGTCGATTATGCATTTCAATCTTCTCTCTCTCCCCACTCTGTCACTCGCCTCGCTTCGCAAAACTGATCAACGCAACGGCACGGTTCAACCTCGGCCTTAAACAGCTCCGCTGTTACAAGGTTAAATACGGACAGCTTACACGCCGTAAGGTGGGTGAAGTTCCAAAAGACTGCTAATCGCATTGAAACATTGTGAGTTCGGGGCCTGGACAGGTCAGCAGAGACATCTCCTTCTCGTGATATCAATGACGATGATAGAGCTGGTGCACGTGCAGACAAGAGCTCTATTATAGGGACACGCCTAGACAAAATTATGAACTGATGTGGAGTTTGGTGATGCTGCAGGTGCGTCACGTTATGGTGGCACCCAAGTTACGGTTACCCAAGTTCTACATGATTATTTCCGCCGGACGCCGATGTTTAACGCCGACGCCGCAGCCGACGCGGGATTTTCTGCGACATGGGGCCCTTAACGATATCGCGTTAAACCGTCCTTCAGCCCTTAACAGACCGAGTAGCGACCCACGAGTTAACCACGAGTCAGCAAATACGGGAGGCCCAACGTCTCGCAAGAAGACAATACGCTCCCCCGCCAGAAAGCTCTCAATAGACTCCAGGCTAGGGACTGGCGCCACCTGCAAACGCATACCCACACTTATCCCGTCTACACGCCATCTCCCCAGACAGATACATGTCCCGTACTTGTCCCTGGTGTAGCACACACACACAGTGACACTGGTGCACATAACACACCAATGCACAGACAGACCGGACGAGGCAATCTCGCCACGAGTCACAGCACACACACTCACTACGTAGTCTTGGGAGGCGACTCTCCGAACTGGACCTGGGAAGCCAACTGGCGACCCTCGACCAGGCCCGGCGAGCCGCGATTGCCAGTGGAGCCCTGTCAGAGGGAACCACCCAGGAATAAACCGCGCATAGCTTTCTCTATCAATAACGTTTCACCACCACCACCACCACCTGCGCGGCACAGTGCTTCCGTGCTTCAAGCACAGAAGACTGCGCAACGAAACGCGCCAGGATCGCGTATTATTATCAACGTATTATCGCAATTTAGCAGTACCGTGACTTTCCCGCTGTCTATCTGCACACTTGCCGTGAGCCGCTTTCCACGCTTTTCTCAGGCGCGTCAAGGGCGTGCCTCCTCTTTCGGGCATTACCTTTCTATCCTCCGTCGAATGCGAACAGGGCACACGCGGTGCATTTTTGCACCTACACTTTCCCTCAGTCGAATGCGTTGAAATACAACAAATTAAGCAACAAACATTTTCTTTATTAAAATATATGTTTTTCGTTTTGAATTCTGTAAATTTCTGATGACAAACGGAAATGACAAAAGGAGCGGCCATTCTCAATGTCCGCGGTTTAGGAACCACGCGCGCTCTGCCGGGGCTTCCCTCGCCTCAGATCAGTTTCGGCGTTGCGTAGTGCGTTCCGCCGAGGAGCAGGCTGTATTCGAGCAATGACGCCGCGAACTCGCTCGGGAAAGGGCTCGTCGTCGATTCTAGCGTGAGGGCTTCCGAAGCCAAGGCGAAAGGGCAGCCACCGAACCTGAGTTTATGGCGAACGAAGCGGAACGCCTGCGACAGCGTCGTCTTGCCGCAAGCTTCGCTTACCTCCAATTCCTCGACAGGGGAAGGGCTCTGATCTTTTTTTGTGAATACGGGTCCTGAATATTTCCGAAGCCTAGCATTCAGATTTCACACATGCACTAAAATATGTGAGCATATAGTGTTGTACGGCCTTACTGGTTACGGCAACAAATAGGTCGGAAATATAAAGTTTTCTCAGATCTCAACACCAGATCACAATTCGTCCGGTCTCAGATCGCATCACGGAGGAAGAATGGAGCTCTGCCATCCACAGCTCAGAACTGTCACGACAAACTTGGACTGTCCAGAGAGCCCACGATGCGGCGGTTAGGCTCGGCCTACCCGTCCCCACGTGGGAGCGGCCCGCAGCTCTGCCCTAGGGCAGGGCTTCTCAGGACCTATTTAATAAAGGTCTTTGTCTGTCTGTCAGATCTCAACCTTTTGACGCCGACTGTGCAAGTCACTCAGTATAGATGAAATAATTTAGTTTTTTATATACTTCACCGTGTGCACGGTTCAACATGATGCCTCGCGTTCTCAGCCGTGCTCTTGAATTTTTTTATGACTTTGGGGCGGTCGTGGTGATTTGCCAAACTCTGGATGCGGACGGGGGCTGAATGGCGCACGCGCTCATGCGCGCTGCGGAATGAACTTATACTCACCGCGGTTGCGAATTCTCCACGAATTTTGTAGACCAGCAGGACTTCGTCCACGCAGACGAAGAGTGTCTTCGCAACGGGCTTGATTACCTGCAGCATGGTCGACTCGTCTGTAGCAGGAAGGTTGAAAGGGTGTGCGGGTACTTCAGTGGCTTGCACGCCAGAAATGGTGATTGAAGCAAGAAACGGTGCGCTGCAATTGATGCGGTGCGGCGATCGTGGCGGTTAAGAGCACATAATGAGTGAGTGAGATAACTTTATTTGGAATCCGGTGATTGGAGCACATATTTCGTCAAAAATATGTCCTCTAACTGCGAAGGAGACAAGGACTGCGAGTGATTTTAACTTGAATTGAACACACACACACACACACACACACACACCACACACACACACACACACACACACACACACAC
The DNA here is from genome assembly GCF_013339745.2 of Dermacentor silvarum. Taxonomy (NCBI): domain Eukaryota; kingdom Metazoa; phylum Arthropoda; class Arachnida; order Ixodida; family Ixodidae; genus Dermacentor; species Dermacentor silvarum. Next base: position 152,315,214 of record NC_051156.1, read on the forward strand.
ACACACACACACACACACACACGCACACACGCACACACGCACACACGCACACGCACGCACGCACGCACGCACGCACGCACGCACGCACGCACGCACGCACGCACGCACGCACGCACGCAAAAACGCCCGTGTGCTTGCGTTGTCTTCTTCTTCTTTCTGGGGTTTTACGTGACAAACCACTTCTGATTATGAGGCACGCCGTAGTGGAGGGCTCTGGATTAATTTTGACCACCTGGGGTTCTGTGCACTACAACGCAAGCACATGGGCGTTTTTTTTTTTTTTTTTTTTTGCATTTCGCCTCTATCGAAAGGCGGCCGCCGCGGCCGGGATGTAGTGCACGTTAAAGAACCCCAGGTTGTCAAAATTAAACCGGAGTCCTCCACTACGGCGTGCCGCATAATCAGAACAGGTTTTCGCACGTAAAACCCCAGAAAGAAGAAGAACACACACACACCACACACACACACACACACACACACACACACACACACACACACACACACACACACACACACGCACGCACGCACGCCGCACGCACGCACGCACGCACGCACGCACGCACGCACCACACACACACGCACGCACGCACGCACGCACGCACAAACACACACACCACCCACACACACACACACACACACACACACACACACACACACACACACACACACACACACACACACACACACACACACACACCACACACACACACACACACACACACACACACACACCACACACACACACACACACACACACACCACACACACACACACACACACACACACACACACACACACACACACACACACACACACACACACACACACACACACACACACACACACACACACACACACACACACACACACACACACACACACACACACACACACACACACACACACACACCACACACACACACACACACACACACACACCACACACACACACACACCACACACACACACACACACACACACACACACACACACACACACACACACACACACACACACACACCACACACACACACACACACACACACACACACACACACACACACACACACACCACACACACACACACACACACACACACACACACACACACACACACACACACACACACCACACACACACACACACACACACACACACCACACCACACACACACACACACACACACACACACACACACACACACACACACACACACACACACACACACACACACACACCACACACACACACACACACACACACACACACACACACACACACACACACACACACACACACACACACACACACACACACACACACACACACACACACACACACACACACACACACACACACACACACACACACACACACACACACACACACACACACACACACACACACACACACACACACACACCACACACACACACACACACACACACACACACACACACACACACACACACACACACACACACACACACACCACACACACACACACACACACACACACACACACACACACACCACACACACACACACACACACACACACACAACACACACAACACACAACACACACACACACACACACACACACACACACACACACACACACACACACACACACACACACGAGAGTCACTGCCCACTGGGCAGCTGACATCTTGCGTATGTGGTACCTAATCATCAGTGGGTGGCTTCAACTCTCTACAGTTTCACTGTATTTTTTTATGAATTGGGTGGAACAGTCATGATATTGTTACGGGGAAAATCTATATCCGAAAGATATATTTAGAAGACATGGCGCAAATCATCATCAACATCAGCCTATATTAATAGCCACTGAAGGGCGAAGGCCTCTCCCTGTGATCTCCAATTACCCCTGTTTTGCGCTAGCTCATTCCAACTTGCGCGTGCAAATTTCCTACCTTCGTCACCCCACCTAGTTTTCTGCCGTCCTAGACTGCGCTTCCCTTCTCTTGGCGTCCATTCTGTAACTCTAATGGTACACCGGTTATTCATCCTACCCATTACATGGCCTGACCAGCTCCATTTTCCCCGCTTAATGTCAACTAGAATATCGGTTATCCCCGTTTGTTCTCTGATCCACACCACTCTCTTCCTGTCTCATAACGTTAGGCCTAACATTTTTCGTTTCATCACTCTGTGTGGTCCTTAACTTGTTCTCGAGCTTTTTTGTTGACCTCCAAATTTCTGCCCCATATGTTAGCACCGGTAGAATGCAATGATTGCACACTTTTCTTTTCAGCGACAGTGGTAAGCTCCCAGTCAGGATTTGGCTATGTCTCCCGTATGCACTCCAACATATTTTTATTCTTCTATAAATTTCTTTCTCATGATCAGGGTCTCCTGTGAGTAATTGACCTAGACAAACGTACTCTCTTACAGACTCTAGAGGCTGACTGGTAATCCTGAATTCTTGTTCGATTGCCAGGCTATTGAACAATATCTTTGCCTTCAGCATAATAATCTTCAACTCGACACTTACACTTCTCGGTTAAGGTCCTCAATCATTTGCTGTAATTCGTCCCAATTGTTGCTAAATAGGACAATGTCATCTCCAAACCGCAGGTTGCTGAGATATTCGCCGTTGATCCTGACTCCTAAGTTTTCCCAGTGTAAGAGCTTGAATACTTCTAAGCATGGAGTGAAAAGCATTGGAGATATTGTGTCTGCTTGACTGGCCGCTTTCTTGATAAGTATCTTTCTAATTTTCTTGTGGTGGCGTGGACCAGAGGTAGTACACCCGGCTTCTAATTTTGAAGGTCGTAACTCCACTACATTTTCAGGCATTAAGCATTCCACTAGAGACGAGGAGAGAATTTAAAATTCCTCCACTGCCCAAGAACATGCACCCGGAGCACCACAAGGAGCGACGAGAGGCAAGGGCACGCCACATTGAGCGCAAGTACCATGACGTAGAGGGCGTGGCCTACGTAGACGCCGCGGAATACAGAGAACGCAAAGGGATGTCCGTAGTAGCGGTAAACGCGGACGGAGAACCCTTCGCGAGCGGCACCGTGAGAACGGACAACGCCGAAGTTGCGGAGGAAGCCGCCATAGCATTAGCGGTGGCCTCCACGAAAGCGAGAGTTATCATAAGCGACTCAAAAATTGCAGTTCACAATTTCGCGAAAGGACGCATCTCGCCAGAGGCGCTCAAAATTCTAAATAGTAACAGCGACCGTCATCGCGGGACGATCCAAATTATTTGGGCACCCGCGCACTCCTCTCTCCCCGGCAACGAGGCGGCTCACAACGTAGCTCGAGGACTTACTCGCCGAGCAAGTGAGCCCGCCCAGCCGGGAACGAGAGGAGACCGCATGGTCAGCTACAAAGAAATAACCGATTACTATCGGCTGGGAAGGGCCCGGTACCCACCAGCTCATCCCGCGCTAACCAGGAAACAGGCGGTGGCCTGGCGCCTCCTGCAAACAAACATGTACCCAAGCCCGGTGGCCTGCAGCAGATTCTATCCAGGGCAATTCAACGATCAATGCAAATTATGTAAATGTAGGGCGGATCTGCCACATATTCTATGGGCATGCTCGAAGGCGGCTCCTTTCGAGGGCCGCAAAATTCAAAACCGGCAGCAGTGGGAGACCCTGCTGCTCAGCTCAGACCAGGAAGACCAGGTCTGGGCCGTCGAGTTAGCCGAGGCAGCCGCTGAGACCCAGGGGATCTCGGCCGTCTGCTAGGCGGAGGGAGGCTGCGTCCGCCCTCCTGGCACCATTAAAGTTGCATCTCTCTCTCTCAGGCATGAAGTGGCGCCTGACACCAGCAATAAGAAATATCGCCGAGCGCTAGTGGGGCTATACTAGTCCAGGTACAACGAAATTAGGAAGGCCCACTAAGCTTCACAAAGTCACTTCCTCACCAGAACAAAAATTGGCCTCCCTGGTGCTGTATTCGGCCACTACCTCCCTCATGACTCCATGGCAAGGCACACAACGCTGCAGCAATGGTAAGGCTAGCGCATGCCACACCAGATCCGTGGAGCTGAGATTTGGGCGTAAGAGAACAGAGTTTTGCGTCTCACCCGGCGAAGTGTTGCAGATGTCTTTTGTACTGCGGGAAGTTGTGGCGCAGGCCACTAACAATGTGCCAACCAGAAAAGACCACCGCCGGTCAGGTAGGGGACCACCAAACATGGCGCCTACACCCAAGGAGCCGTGCCACGTAGAAGCCGCCTTCTGCCGGATCGCTTTTTTGTTCGTGATCTCAGTACGAACGGAATGCGGATGCTTGGCCCACTCGATGTATCTCGGGGGCGGCCGACTTTCCGGACCGTCGAATATGGTCTTAATGTTCGTGACATGTAACTGTCGCCACACTTAGTCGCGGAAGAGCCATTTTTGTGATTTTGCTAGTGCTTTCTGTCGTTCCCTCGTTCTTGCTTCCTTTTGTTTCAACGATGCGCAGCTGTAGAAACAGCTGAGTACATACGCGCAGCTCCTACATGTGAGAGACGACAAACGTATACTGTGAGCTTCAGGTTCTTTTTCCTAATTTTTTTTTCTAGTGGACATCACTCGTCTGAGCAAACATTAACGGGGAAAAAAACGGTGCCGTGTCGCCACCCTTATCGAGGCTGACATGGACGATAGTCGGCATTCTATTCACCCTGTCCGCCTCACTTGTTTTGATGAGCGAGATATATGAGGGGATCCGAGGGGCCCTATTCTTGTTATTTTAAGACGAAAAGCTTCCATGTCTCATCGTTCAGTCGACCTTCAACGTCCTTGAGCGAATTAAAACCATGTCGCCGAAGCGAAATCGTACACGATGACGACTCGGTGTAGTAATTCACTTACTACACCGACCTGGCATAGTGCCTTACCTATATGCAAATGCTCACGCAACGATTCTGAAGGTGTGCGGGTGACCGTCGTCATCGTGTTAATTAAGACAGAGTTAATTCAGGCACTCAAACCCGCGACCTTCGGTGGGAGTCGAACCCTCGAGCTTATGTGGGAGTTAATTAGGTCGCAGTTCCGACATTGAAGCGAGAGAATTAGCGTCGGAGATATGAGTTGTCGTGTTTAATTAAAACCATGAGGTGATAACGTTATGGGAAATGAAAGCTCACGAAAAGATAACTTGCCGCAGGTGGGGACCAAACCCCCCCTCCTTCGCATTAAGCGTGTGGTGCTTTAGCAATTAGGCTGCCGCGGCGACTTTCTCCTACTTTCTTGTTTGTGTGCATACCAGATGAGCCTCGGGCTAATATATCTATGTTTCAATTAAACATAACAATTAATTTCCCCTGTGCTTCTCTGACTTCTTTGTCTGTTACATTGTGTATTTTCCACTTGTGATGGCAAAATTTGCGAGCCGCTCGAGTTGAGGGTTCGCAAGGACTAGCACTGGAACAAGATCGGCGGCAACATGTGAGAGTTGAGGTATTACGAAATCCCAAAAGCAGACGATCGACGGGCAACGTGAGCGATGCGGATCCATTGCGGGATTCTAGAAATAGGGGACCAAATGTTACGCAACCCTATCGGCCAGGTTGGATGGTGAGGAGAAGATGGCTCTGGGCAAACCGGGGACGACCGCTCAGCAGTCAGCCTGCATCCGAGTCGCAGTGCATGTTGCCGGGATGGTCAGCCTGCCCAGCGGACAGCTTGCTCTCGAGCCGCAGTGCTCGGCGCATATGCGGCCATTAGCCAGGCCACGAACGGTGCTCCGCTGAACAGCTGACGAAGGAGACGCCTTGCGCGCGATCTGCAATGCTCACGGCAAGGTGCAGCACAGATGGCAGAGAGGCAAACAAAGGAGTTATGATTTTTCGGTACGTAACATCACCTGGTTGAACTACTTCTACGTTTAAAATTCCCTATTCAACGCATCTTTCCGTCCTCTTTCTCTCTCTCTCATCTTTATTTTCCTCTGTTCCCGTACCCCAGCGTATATGGTAGCCAGCTGCAAGATTTGGTGGTTAACATTTTCGCCTTCAGCATTTGATTCCTCTTCCTCTCTGTTCAAGCGAATCGTTGGATCTCCAACTAGGCATCTCATCTTGTCAGATATGCTTGGTGACGTTTCCTGTGTCGCGTCTGCTCCGTTGCTCTCTACACTTCCTCTCTCCTCTTCATGGTCTACAATTATTTCCCCACATTGAACGCAACAGTCTTTCCACGAGAAATAGGCGGGAAAAGTTGCCGCTGATGGCTGTTGCGATGTCAGCATTGAAATGCTGAAAAACAGTAAAGGTTGACATATACCTGAAAAAAATTAGCGTAGCTTACAGTACTGGTGCAAGTCTAAAGAAACAGCGGAGCTGATTGGCACCAAGTCATCCCCAGCACTTTTCGGAATTTATTGATTATTGATCGATTATTGATTACCTATTGATTGGCTATAATTGACTGGCTATCGCAAGGTATTGGCCCCGTATTTGGGCTAGGCTAAGCACTACCAAGTCATCCCCAGCATATTCACAAATTTATTGATTATTGATCGATTATAGATTACCTATTGATTTGCTATCTATTGGCTATCGCAAGGTATGTGTCACGTATGTGGGCTAGGCTAAGCACTACAAAGTCATCCCCAGCATTTTCCGGAATTTATTGATTATTGATCGATTATCGATTAGCAATTGATTAAATATCGATTGGCTATCGCAAGAAATTGGCCACGTATTTCGGCTAGGCTTAAATACCTTTGCTAGTTCACAGGGGGATGTGCCAGGGCGCTCGGACCCTTTCTGTACAACCGCCAGGATCAGCGCACATTTTCTGTTCGCTCTGCACGGACTTACAGCTCCGCTCCGCTGTTAGAAATAGTAACCCTTAACGGGTCTCGTACGCGGCTTCTTGCAATGTAAACGTGGATGCTTACTTCTCCTTCCAAGAATGAGTCTCCGATTTGGGGGCGGAATGCGAAAACACCCATGTACTTAGATTTAGGTGCACGTTAAAAACCCCCATGTGGTCCAAATTTCCGGAGTCCCCCACTACGGCGTGCCTCATAATCAGATCGTGGTTTTGGCACGTAAAACCCCATAATTTATTTATTTTTTACTACGACAGGAGACGTGCTGCAGATTTTGGTTACGAGCACGTCTCTTAGCCCCCACGGTGAACCTTGTATAGAGATGGATGCCAAGGGGAGGGGTCACGCACTAGAAGACGGCCAAAGATTGGGTGGGTCTCGTGAGATTAGGAAACTTGCGGGCAGCGAGTGCCGTCAACCGACGTAAGTCACAGGCGATTTGAGGGAGAGGCCTTTGATTGTCCTGCAGTGGGACGATGGAAGATTGCGCGTGGTGATAGGGGGCGTGTGTCCCGCGAGACCAGCTGTGCGACATCGTTAGTTGTGTGGTCGTGCTTGTCTATTTTAACTGTGTGCCATAATAAACAAGCTTGTTCACTCCAGCTCATCTGACATGGTGCTTATAGCACTATTCTTTTCCGCAGCCAATCCAGCGTGCTGCGCCGCATGCGGCAAGTACCGCAAACACGAGTTAGAGGGGATGTCTTAGCTCGGCACTATACTGTGAAGAAGGTACACTACAGAAGGGCAACATAACCGTCAGTATACGTCAGTAAACGATAACTTGAAATTTGGAGAGTGCAGACGTGAGCAGCCTTGTCTACAACGCGGGAATGGTGGCTTCCGAGCTTTCCGGATCCAGCCAGCGGCGTCTAACGGTAGTTGCTGGGCCCAAACGTGCCCAGCACCTACACTTAGACGTCGGACCAAGCAGCTAGCGTTAGGCGTCGCTGGCTGGCTCCGGAGAGCCCCGGAAGCCGCCGTTTTCGCGTTCTTGACAAGGCTGCTAACGTCTGTACGCTTCACCAGACATCTCGTCGGACTACAAGCTCAGCGAGCTGCTAGAGCCAGATGGAGCCCTGGACTGAGGGCGCCACCCAGACCTGCTGTTACACCTTTTACCTATTTAATAAAGTTTTTTCCTCCTCCTCCTCGTCGGACTACATGGCAGACATCGCTACAGCAGTGCAACGTTGGCACACCAGGCATTTATCTCTGCCCATCGAGCTTTATTTTCGCCTCTTACGCCATCATGTGCCATACGAACATTTTTCTTGCCTTATTAGCCGCCAATTGCAGCTCTCCAATGTCTCCTTTGTGGAGACTGCTTTCACTTCATTATTTTTCTAGAAAACTCGTTACATCGCGGCTCATCCCTATATGTTATATATACTTGTTTTCATCAGGCTAGTTCCACGTTTCGCTGTTAGGTCAAAAATTTACTTTTGATGACCGGTTGCCGAATTCACAACTATAATTTGTTCAATTCTTACGTAAGGGAATTTTGTGAATACGGGCTCGGATTTTTTACATGGAGAGGATAGAGCAGAATATTGAGTTGAAAATGCGCAACGCCTTACTCTAAACTATTGCTGTTTTATTATTTTTCACTTAAATAAAAATAACACAAAGGAATCTATAGTGACTTTATAACAGTGACGGCTACTCGTTTGCAAGCGACAGTAATAATAAAAAATAATAATATAAGCTAAGAAGACACGTCACAAGTTCGGATCAAGTGTGGAGAGAGTTAGGAAGAGAAAACGAAGGTCCTGATATAGGCTCTAGTTGAAGAAACGTTCGAGCACATAACCACAAAATGACGACACCTTGCCGAGTCCTAAATAGGCACATACACTAGGCCGTGACGCCGTAAGAGACCAACAGGTCCACAGATAAGAAAAATACACAGAAGGCATAATATGTGCACAAAGTCACAACAGGCAAGAGCAGGCTGCGTTGCACAAGACGTTACACAAGACACACATAAGAGAACAGGCGCATGCGAACTCAGGTAGCGAAAACGGGACGCCCTTGCATGACTCTGCTCACTGTAGTGTGCAGTGGGAATGTGTCTATTTATAATTCTAAGTAGCGAGCGGTTGCGCTTGCATAACTGTACCTGCTGCTTCGTGTTGCCAGATTCGCAATTTCTAAGCAGTTCCTGTTAGTATTCTATTGGTGATCTTAGCAGCGAGTGGGACTTCATCATAAAAGTACCGTTTCTGGGGTATTTTACGCAAAAAAACAATGAGTAGGGAAATTCAGCTTTGGTATTTTCATTTGTGTTTATAGGGCCTTGTCGATTTCCGAGTGACTGAGCTTATGATCCTGGTGACTATATGTCTCTGAGTCCTGCAACAATCATGAATGTCCTGCAACAATCATGAATCATGAAATTTTTAAAATTGGCTGCGGCAGATAGCACAATTATAATCCTTGATCTAAACTACTCGATGAGGCGGCCATTACTTCCTCTAGAAATAAAAATGGCTGATTGAATAATTAATTTAATTACCCTAATGAACGTTTTAATTAATTATTTTACAGCGCATCTTTCAATCTACGAATTATATCCGCTGAGTTCGCAAGGCGTATCCACTTGGAACGAATTCTCAGGACTGAACCAGTTTCGAGATATTCAAAGTGTCTGACGAAATGCATCGGCCTTCCAGTTAACTTTATGAGGAAAACGCTGTTTTATGCATTGAAGCACAAGGTTAACTGGAACGCCCATGCATTTCGTCGGACACATTGAAAATTAATATGTCGAAACTGGTTCATGCCTGAGAATTCGTTTCAAGTGGATGATCGCCTTGCGAACTCAGCGGCCATAATTCGTAGATTGAAAGATGCGCCGTAAGATAATTAATTAAAACGTTGATTACGGTAATTATATTAATTATTCAATTAGGCGTTTTGATATTTCGTGGAAGTAATTACCGCCTCATCGAGAAGTTTAGATCAAGGATTATAATTGTGGTATCTGCCACAGGCAATTTAAAAAAAAATTCGGTGCAGCGAAAATGAAACACCCTGTATTTAGAAAGGGATAAAAATGCTGATGAATAGCTTTCAGAAATAAAGATTTCAAGACCCTCGAACATTAAGAATCCGTGCAAACTGGCCTTAAAACGTACATCTGCTATGGACGCACGTACTTCAGCTTGCGGACCTCCATCATCTGAGCACCGCTGTGCATAAACTTTATGAGCGGTTGAAAGTTCAGGCCGCGGTCTCATAATTTACGCTAGAATCGTCTTACGGCACTCGATGGGAAATTTTTCTGGCGTTTCTAGGTCAACTCTTTAATGTAGTCAGCGCTGTGTACGTCGAGAAGGCAGTCATAGTTTCGAGCGTTTTGACAAACCCGTGAAAGCAACTTCCGAGTACTTTCGTGTGCAGTTCAGAGAAGAGAGAGAGAGAGAAGGCTCTTTATTGAAAAAGCAGGGTGTTTAGCCAGCGTATTTTCGCCTACGTGCTGCTCTGCAAGGAATGGGGCGAATGAGAAGAAATCTTTTTCATTCTCCGCCCGACAGCTCTATAGGTGCTGCAAGATTCTCCGCCCGACAGCTCTATAGGTGCATGCAAGAGCAAGCTCTCACGACGTGGGCCCTCCCGTTCTAGCCTGGTAGAAAGCCGGTCCTGCCAGGGTACCGCGCCTTATATGCTGCGGCATATTACGACGCCCTCCCCGTCCTCCTCTCTCCTTGCGCCGCTCCCACTGCTCTTGCGATGGCCTCTTTAATGGATCCGGCGAACCGTTTCAAATTTCCGTCGCTCGACGCGAAAACGATGGTCACGGGACGCTAAAGCGCTTTTCCTGCTGCAGAACACGCAGGTGAAGAAGGCAATGGATTGTGGAGAGGGGAAAAAAGGTAGTGTCCGAAAATGACGGTGGTTGCAAATTCGGAAAATTAAAGAAGCTAGCACGTTGGATAATTCTTTCTTTAGTGCGTTTACCGGCTGCCTGAAAGTCGGATTCTGGAAATGCGCAAGAAAAAAAAAAGCGCAATAGAAAAGTTCGGTAGGTGTTACCCTCTTGTAACACAAGAAGGCGAAAGCCTGCTGCACATTTGATAGGTAATACGTGAAGTTATGCAATCGGGGTGACTTCTTGGCAAGACATATTGGTAATGCATTAAGCTATACGATCGGGGCTAGACTTCTTCCACGGCCGACTTTCTCTCTCCCCTTTTTCCTTCCCCCAGTGTAGGGTAGCCAACCGGGCTCAGTCCTGGTTAACCTCCCTGCCTTTCATTAAATCATTTTCTCTCTCTCTCTTCCACGGCAGAACGAGCCGCAATGGGAAGTGCACGTGTGGCACCCAGGCGACTTCCTGAACGCCACATATATAGTACCTTATGTGCAGCATGTTAGTACACGCCCTAGGCCGCGCCTTTAGCCAGCGAGATGGCTGCGACGTGACGTGTGCAATCACGCACGCACTAGGCACACCTTTAGTACGCCAGAACCGTGGAGCAGCCATCACTTCAGGGAAGCGTGCTCGTCTGGCACCCCGCAGGCCCGGGTTCGATTCCCATCAAGACCGAAAAGTACAAAAAAAATTTCGTCGGCCATTTTTCGTCATGGCGCAGTTTCGCCAAGGTCACCGCCAAGGCCGCCGCCAACATAGCCAGCTAAGAATTTCGCCTTAACAAAAAAAGTGCCACACGTGTAAAGAAAAAAAAAAAGACTTTATCGGTTTTGTCTTGACACGTACACCATCGAAACAAAGTGACTGGCCACAAAGAACCTGCGCAGTGGAGAGGACGAGCGAAACGAGTCTGCCACATCCAGTTCGCGAGTCCCTATCAAAACGCCGAAAATCAAGAAGCCGAATTATGGAAAGGCCGAACGTCAGAACGCTGAAAAATTGAAATGCCTAAGAAACGAAATGCCGAGCAATCAAAATTTCGAAAAGACATAATTCCGAAAACCACGTGAAAAAGAAATGACGCGCTTTGTCACTACCACTTGTTCGTTTTCTGCCACATCAGTTAATTTACACTGACACGAGCCTGTTTACCTTGTTCTGCAAAGGCACCAGTATCAATAGAATAAACTGATGTAAAATTTCGCATTTTTCTGTATGTCGTAAAGCTATAGGCATATCAGTCGGACAGGACAGCTCTTACGGGTCAGCAGAAGAAAAAAACAGTGCTGCCCAGTATTCAGAGTACAAGAGCAGCAGCAATGTGCGACAGTAATCATTTCATTGATTTGGAGGGAAATGGACGAAGACGCGGTTGTGGTGTGCTCGCAGAAGGGAAAAGCAAAACTTAGCTGCAAAGACGGTTATGTTTACGTGCTTGACAAGAAAGTGGGTTCTAGACACTATTGGGGGTGCGATAAGCGAGGCGAATGCAACGCTAGAGTGATTACCGACCGTCCTGTAGAAAGTACGTACAAGGTAATCTCGAAGACAGTCACCCACGCAAGCCTTGCTCCGGGTATCTGCAGAGTTACAGTTCTTCGTACTCAAGAACGGATCAAAGCTTTGGCGGCGGCCTCGGGCGAGGCACCCGTGAAGATTGTGCAGCAAGTCATGGCAGATGTACCAGCGTCTTCTCTCGTAGGGGGAACTCACTGTTGTTCTCGGCCAATCACAATCGCCTAAACGTTCGCAAATTCCTGCCCCTGACACTGCATTGTTCCGCCAGCTTCTGCCTCCAAGTTTGCGCGACCGCCCCCGTCTACGGGGGACTCGCGCGGCACTTTGGAGCCGTTCAACTTGGAGCTGCTCAACTTGGAGACGTTCTCACGGAAATTCTTGACGTTGGCCCCTTGCACGAATTAGGGGCTTTCCGTGATAATCAGCGGTCAGGGCCAGGAGACAGGCTTTCGCGCTAAATGGTTTCCACGAAGTGAGCTCCTAAATGGTTGATGTCTCGAAGTGAGCTCCTTTTTCTGTCACAGTCCATACTGTGACAGAAAAGAGCGGCGTTGCCGTTTAACGACGCACGTGACCGATCACTCAGAAGTCGTCTCGCCCATACGCTCCGAGTGGTCAAACAGCCGAAGATACGAAACATAATTGCTTGTCCAATAATCTTAGGTGACGCTGATCTAGTGGCCAGCTCCCTGGCCTTGCAAGGATGAAGGGGCATGAATGGCATTTCACTGCTGCAGGTTTGTGGGTGCAGCATTCTTTGTCGAGAACAGCCGCCCGGCACAACTGTGCTAAATGCCAATCGTAACACCCCCACAGTGGGTTTGATGCCATAAGTTGAGGCATCATTATCATCATCATCATCATGTTCGCCTTTTCCTACACCGAAAAAGAAGACCGTGCTATTGATGACGTGGCCGGTCGCAAGGGAACAAGAAGCAACACAGTTAGTGTGACTGTTCGCTCGCATAGTAATCTAGTTATTGGGACATCGGCTTTTTTGTTTCTCTTTTACTTTGTGTTTCTGGTTTTTAAATACGAATTTTCCTTAGCATAACTACTGCCACCCGATTCCTGGCCTACCCCCCTTAGTGGGTGAGAGCCATGACAGAGGTTAATTATCATCATCATCATCAAGCAAAACGCCATGTTCACTGGCCTCCCAAGCAGAAAGAGACATGCTGTCGCCGATAGCGCCTCCACTTCGGCAGCTACCATCAATCTTCCTGATCCTACCGAGGTATTAAACATTGCTAAAACCTCTGACCCTGTAATTTCTACCCTCGATAGACCCACAAAATCTGATTTAGCTTGACCTGCCTCAACTGTGTCTCTTACAGCGCCGCATCCGGTTTGTGGCTATTCTACAAAAGCCACTCCGCCGTTGCGTCTCATTAAGCCCCCGGCTGCCGAAGTTGTCGGCAGCGATGATGCCGCAGCCCAACCGCTACCGACATCATCATCATCAGAAAACAGATTCAGCCTCGGAGTTGACAGTAGCGTTGGTCTCTCGCCAAACCTGGATGGATTCGACGTAGAAATGGTGGCTCCACGAGAAGTAAAGCAAGCCCACACGTCATCCTCAGGCTCGGACGATGCCCCAGGTTGCCGCGCCGAGTAACAGTGACCAAAGAAACCTCGGCCTTCTTTGGGAGGGTTGAACTGTGCGTTGTGACGTGTGCAGTGCATGCCCCCTTTACTTGTTCCTGGGGCACCGACTTGACCAACCCGACCAGGTCAATTCGTTAGCACTTTGATAGCTAAATATGGCTGACGCCCTGAATATTATTTCAGTAAACGCACAGGGTTTCCGAAGTCCTGCAAAGCAAGCCAAAATTATCAGTGTCGCCCGCGATAGAAATTGCGACATTCTGTGTTCGCAAGAAGCAAATTTTTTCACCATTGGACATGTTCTTGCTTTCAAACGCACTTTCAAGCTAGATTGTTTTTTCTCTTTCGTGACATCACGCTCTAGTGTAGTCGGTATCTATATTTTCAATGTAGCTGTCTTTTGAGATTATCATGTTTTACAACGAAGCTGTATATGGCTAGGTTCTGGTGGATCACGCCCGTGGACAAAACCACTTGTAGAACAACAATTTTTGGCACCGGAGATATATAGCTTTATGTATAAAATGCCTTTGCAGAGGAAATTGTCCTATTCAGCAAAAATGGGGACGAATTAAAACAAATGATTGAGGACCTTAACAGAGAAAGTGAAGGAGTGGGGTTGAAGATAATTATGCCGAAGACAAAGATAATGTCCAATAGCCTGACAAGAAAACAGGAATTAGGGATCGCCAGTCAGCCTCTAGAGTTTGTAAAGGAGTACGGTTATCTAGGGAAATTACTCACAGGGGACCCTGATCACGAAAAGGAAACTTACAGAGAATAAAATTAGGTTGGAGTGCATACGGCAGGCATTGTCAAATCCTGACTGGGAGCTTACCACTGTCGTTGAAAAGAAAAGTGCACAATCATTGCATTCTACCGGTGCTAACATAAGGGGCAGAAACTTGGAGGTAAACAAAGAAGCTGGAGAACAAGTTAAGGACCGCACAAAGAGCGATGGAACGAAAAAAATCGCAGTTTTGCCCGGAAGGTAAAGCATCAATTGCGATAGAAAATTAGTAGAGAGATATACGGAGTAAGGATAGTAGTTTTATCGGCTTTATCAACTTGGACACATTCGCTTACTAACTGAATTAACAAGCAGTTCCCCTTGCGCCGTTGGTGCCGCAGCACAACGTCGCCCCTTCCCCTCCCTCCCTCCCTACCATCCCCCCACGGGCTTTCGCGCGATGGAAGATGTGGCTTTTGGTCTCCGCCGTGCGTTCGCTCTCCGTGAAAGCGCGCGTGCCTCACGCGCTTTCACTCGCAGATACAGCATATGACGCGCGGCGACGATTTTATCGCCCTTGGACTTTATACAGAACCTCACGGCGACAACGACGATGACGACGACAACGATGGCAGAAGTCCGCTTGGAGTGTCCATATAATTGCTATCGCCATAAAATGTTAGACGTTCCGTTAGGAGACACGAATGGAGTGGTGTGGATGACAGAGCAAACGGGCATAGCGGATATTCTAGTTGACATTAAGCGAAAGGAATGGAGCTGGCCAGACAATGTAATGCGTAGGGTAGATAACCGGTGGACCAATAGAGTTACAGAATGGGTGCCAAGAGGATGGAAGCGCCGTCAAGGGCGACATAGAACTAGGTGGGTTGATGAAATTGGAAAATTTGCAGGTTGAAGTTGGAATCATCTAGCGCAAGACAGGGGTAATTGGAGATCACAGGGGGAGGCCTTCGTCCGGCTGTGGACATAAAAATAGGCTGCTGCTGCTCATGATGATTCTGACAATACAGTATGCGAAGGTTATATGTGCGCTGAATGCGAGTACCAGCGAACGGGCTTGTACAATCCTTGTACGCGGATTGACAAAGTTGTGCGAGTAAGCATAACTCTGTTTTGCGAGACTAACAAATAAATTCCTAATTGGAGCCCGAAGAAATAATGCCGGCTCAAAGCTATCTTTTAAGAACACTGACCTGTTATCAGAATGGCGTATTACATTCAAAGGATTCACTGTGCGTCTATGACACAAGAATTACATAATCCTTCAATGCAGCATGATATGATCATCATTCTAATGATGATGGTGACGAAGCGATGAGATGAGATACATGCATATTGTGTATGTTTTAGAGGAGATCCATAAGTTCTTAAGTAGTGTTGAACCATAAGCATGCGGAATCTTGTTTGAAGAGAAGGTAAGCGCTCTAACTGGTACAACGCATTATTAGCAATGAATTTAGGAAGACCTAAACATAGTAGAAGAGCTTCTCTAAAAGAACAAGTGGTCCCATTTTTTATTTTCCACTTCCGGAAAACAAAACACAGCCACATTCAAGAATAAGGCATGCCTACATAAGGTAGACCATAATTAGTCTGTCACAACGCATAACAGAACGCTGGTTGTGATTCTACGTGATAAACTTTTCTTTCTCTACGAGCATCATACATCATCTTCGTCCTCTAGACATCGCTGCGTAGATGTTTCACACCGTGAATCCGCATGATTTGGTATTTTCATTTCGACATTGCGTATGAGCGATGTCGTGCATAAACATGACGATTCCACGATATTTAATTTATGGTAAAGTGCTTTTCTTTTTTTTATCTATCTGTATCAGCTTATTCCTTCCCCTAGTGCAGGGTAGCAAACTAAATGTTTATCTTTCGGTTAATGTCCCCGCTTTTTGCATCTAATTTATAATTATCTCTCTTGTGCAATTTTCAATAACACCATCATTGTTATCATTGTCATCTAAGGAAAACAAGAGTGAATAAATTTTCACGTGCTCACCTGCTTCATGTCACGTGCTTGCCTCACGTTCTGAGAACGAAGAAGACGGCAAGCGTAGTGCTCGTCCGGTGCCATCGCAGCCTATTATTTTCGCCCCGGCGAGCTAATTCACTTCTCAAGCGCTTCGTTGATGAGTAAGTAATGGTGACGTGTGCTAGTATTCTAGCCTTATCGTGTGTTGAGCGCGACCTGATCATTATATCTTCCTGTAATAAGGCCGTGTAGGCGATGCAGCAGGTGCATTGAGCGATACCATCGCCAAGGTTTGTTTGAAAGGAATTTTATTACTATGACAATTTTTTTTGCCTTGCAGGGTTATTAGGCTTGGTATATCGAGAACATTATGGAATCAATACGAGCACCCGTTCATCATACGTTAGTGAGTCCTGGGAACGTTACCGGCAGGTGTCGCTTAGATCAAGTCAATCACGGGGCTCAAGTTAAAATGCATTTCTGAATACGGGGGTTAAAGCCTCCATCCTCCTGTGAATCTCAGTCTCGTATATAGCACATTACTCACACCCATTGAAGGTGGGTGATGTAGGTGCACATTACGAGTAAATTTACTCGGCAGTAAAAAAAAAAAATATATTGGAAATGTTTCAACATGCACATCTGACGTACTCCGGCCTACCGTAACTTCTCTACAAACCTGCACGAATGAGCGAATTTAATTACTCTCTAGACCACCATGCCGAGAAAGGAAATTCAATGTTCATCCGCAGAGCTAGCGAGAACGAGCCCGGAGTGTCGCGAACTGATCTGGCACCACCGGCGAGGCCTCTTCCATGGCCCAGCAAAAGGGCAACGTCAAGGCGTTTCTTGGTGTCGTTGCACCCGTGTACCTGGCACCGCTGCTGTTCATCAAGAACCTGGTACTCGGAACATTCTATACACAGCGGTGGCTATTACGAGTTCTCGCGTTTCTCGAAATTATCTACGGCAGAGGCCGTAACCGTTGTTGGACGAGAGGTGAAAATTGACTGATTATTGCTCTGTAATGTGCCTAACCTCTACGTGGGCTGTGTTCGAACACTCACCGTAGGCGGCTAAATGAAGAGCGAAGCGGACAGCTGTCCTTTTAAGTCTCGCGCCAATGCTGACGAATCCAGGAAAGTAGAGAGCTTCGCGAAGAGAACACTAAAGTGAAGAACGAGGAAGGCCACTTTGGTTAGTCCAAACAACATGCGCGCTTAGCAGCCTGCCCGGAAGCTCGGTGGAAAGTTACCTTGCGCAGTGACAGTAGTAGTCAGGATTTCTTTAGAACTTGAAGTAAACCACGTAGCGTCTTTGTCGAGTTCGCGCATGGAAAGTGTTAAAATATAGTGTTGATATGAAATTTTCTCAGCTGATTGCGATTTGGGACTCAGCGACTTGTCAAGTTCGAAATGCTATCCAGTACGTGGGATCGAATCTGTCTTCTCAGACGTCAAATTAGACAGGTTAAATGCAGGCCACAATGGACATACACCGAAAGGCTATAAATACTACGAGTGGTTTTCTTCTCAAATACTAAGAAGTTTTCTTCCCTCAGTTGTCGAGCCTTGTTTTAATAAATAAAACAAGCATAGGAGCTGATGCCCGCGAGGTTCGATAAGTGGGCTTCGCGAGGTCTAACGAAATCGAGTTTCAAATTATGGTGAAGCGTTTCCCTGCTAAGTATAATGCTTTACACATTTATAAATACCATACCTATATCTATTTTGCTAGAAATGTTAAAAATGTGCTAAGACAAAATCCCAGGTGAGCCTGTTGTGGGATATAATAATAGCGAATACGGCCAGCCAGTGGCACATAGCAATTACGAAAAAAAAAAAAAAACGTTTTGTTGATTCGGCCCAGGGCTAGCACAACTTGCTTCTATCAGATGAATAGCAACCCACCTTCACAATGTCACGAACCGTTTACAGTTATCCTGTTCATTTCATGCGGGTAGCATAATACGTTAAAAAATCTGTTGTGCACGTCAAATACTTTTACATCCTATTTATCCCTTGCTTTTATTTGGGGACGTAACCTTGGTTCTACTCAATAACAACTCTGAGCACCTACTAACAATAGACTTGCGACATGAGCTCTATAGACAAATGTGCATTATAAAAGTGACCAGCTGCTGCACTACAAAAATCGAAGTTAATGCTAGTGGTTTTCGCCAAGCGCTTGGTCGCTTCTCGCCAGGAAGAGGTGCACCTATGCAATCTTTATTGAAGTGATATCGCGCAAGCATCACCCAACATAACCCACCTGGCGTTTCAGTGGCCTTCTAGCGGCGAGAGACAGTCCTGAAGCTAACAGTGCAGCAGAGTAGATGTTGTTCTTGTCGCTCATATCATACATGGTATTATGTTACTCAGTGATATTGTGACGAAGAGGAAGGCCGGTGCACAAGCGTATATACAACTATTTACATGAGGAAAAGTATCTCTCTTGCGCGCACGGTCCTGTCCGAGTCCACCGTAACATAACTCTCGGGGGCTGGAGCGCCGTCCCGGCGCTTGTTAGAATGATGGCGAACTTGATGAACAGTACGGTTTTGAACGGGACACGTTGACGAATTCCGTTGGTAGCTGGGATGACGATGGTGTGTCTTCTACACGGTTATGCCACTTAGACGTCGCAATACTCGGTACGGCGCAGTATAGCGTGACAGCAGTTTTTCGGACAGGCCGACGTGGCGACTGGGAGTCCACAGAAGAATGAGATTTTCAGGAGAGAAGTCAAGGTTCCGGTGGTGACTGTCGTAGCGAGCCTTTTGTGATGCCTGATAAGTCGATCATGGGCAATCTGGCGAGCCATACGAGCCCTACAAACGGCGTCATGGGCGTATTCCGTAGTGTATCGCGACACCGAAAGTAGCAGGGTTTCAAAAGTAAGAGTGGGATGGCGATCAAACAAGAGGTAGAAAGGCTAGAAACCGGTGGTATTCTGACGTGACGAATTGTGCGCAAATGTCACGTAGGGCAAAGTGTTGGCCCAATCGCGATGGTCTGCTGAAACGTACATAGACAACATCTCTGGAAGGGTGCGATTTAGTCGTTCGGTCAGTCCGTTCGTTTGTGGGTGATATGCGGTTGCGAGTTTGTGTTCGGCGGAGCAGGAATGAAGTAGGTCTTCGACAACTTGGGAAAGGAAGTAGCGGCCATGATCTGTGCGCAGCTGACTCGGCGCACCATGTTGAAGCATCACTTCCTGAAGTAAAAAGTCCGCTATATCTGAAGCCCAGCTGGTGGGCAGGGCACGTGTAATACCATAGCCCGTCGCATAGTCTGTTGCAACGGCTATCCAATTGTTCCCTTTTATGTATGTGGGAAAAGGGCCAAGAAGGTCCATGCCGAAACGGAAGAAAGGTTCCTTGGGAACATCGCTTGGATCAAGGAGGCCAGCCGGTTGGGCACATGGCTTCTTTCGCCGCTGGCAGACGTGACAAGCCGCAATGTAACATCGCACAAAGCGGTACAGACCTGGCCAGAAGAAGCAATGCCGCACTCTGTCGTAAGTGCGGGAGGTTTCAAGGTGTCCGACAGTGGGTGCGTCGTGTAGCTCAGCAAGAACATCAGAACGTAGGTGACTAGGGACAACTAGCAGTAAATCTGGTCCATCAGAGTTCATGTTGAGTCGGTAAAGAAGGTCATCATGGAGAACAAACATTCTGATTGAGCGATCTGATTGGCCAGAAGTCAAGCCCTTGATGATAGACCGCAGAGAGTCGCCCTATCGCTGCTCAGTAACGATGTCGCAAAACTCCGAAATGGCCAGAAGGGAAGTATCGGCATCCTGGTCGTCGTCGTCAGGAGGATCAACGGGGTGACTAGAGATGTAAGCGGCCGGACTTATGCATCACAACGAAAGAATATTCCTGGAGTCCGAGTGCCCAGCGACCAAGGCAGCCAGTCGGGTCTTTCAGTGACGATAGCCAGCATAGGGAATGGTGGTCCGTGATGACAGGAAATGGGCGGCCAAACAAGGACAAAATTTAGCCACTGTCCACACCAGAGCAAGACACTCGCGTTCGGTGATAGAAAAATAGCGCGCTGAAGGGGCAAGAGGCGACTGGATCAAAATGGCATAATATCGGAGGCGTTGTCAATAAGCGGATGAGGGTGTAGAAGGCGTCGACTTGTTCAAGGCCCCCAAGGAACGCAGTGTCCTTCTTGAGAAGGTGGGTGAGTGGCCGGGCGATATCGGCAAAATTTTCAACAAACCAACGAAAATAGGAGCATAAGCCCACGAAGCCGCGCACATCTTTTGCTGAGCAGGGTACAGGGAAGTTCCTGACTGTGCTTATCTTAGCAGGATCAGGATGTATACCGGCAGCCCTGACAAGGTGACCAAGAACTTTGACTTCGATGTGTCCAAAATGAAACTTAGAAAAGTTTCATACATCTCCAGCCAGTCGTCGACGTCGGCGCCATCTGTGCCCCAGAAGGTTCCAGGATCACGCGGATGCGTGAGTATGACAGCCGACGCAGTCGACGCAGGCGTTGCCGAACTTCCTGCGACATCGCTGAAGATCCGAAGCGGCGGCCACTGCGAAGCTCCGTTATTAGTTGTTACCCTGCAACTCTACCAAATGTGACGAAGAGGAAGCCCGATGCACAAACGTATATACACCTATTTACACGGGGAAAACTTACCGGTACAGGCGCAGGCTGGTACAAAAGTCACAGCTCCAGGAGACAGTCTACCACTTCTTCGTCTCTCTTGCGCGCACGGTCCTGTCCGAATGTCCGTTAACAATATTATTAAGAAAAATTGTTGCAGTTTCACCCGAAAGGCGAAGCATCAATTGCGATAGCAAATTAGTAGAGAGCTATACGGAGTAAGGATAGTAGTTTTATCAGCTGTATAAACTTGGACATGCAGCAGCACCAGCCACGCGCAGAACTGTTGTCGACGCCGTCGGCGTTTCGCCCGTGTTCGCACTGAACGCCTGCGGCGTTTTTATATAAATACGCATTTGGTGCCGCAGCTAAACGTCGCCTCCCCTCCCTCTCTCTCTCTCCCTCCCATCCCCCCACAGCCTTTTGCGCGACGGAAAAAGTCGCGTTTGCTCTCTATATATGGAAAGGAGGAAAGAGACGCTTAATTCTGCAGCCCTTCAGGGAGCACGGCGCAGAACGCGCGTTTGCTCTTCGACGTGCGTTCGCTCCCCGTGAAAGCGCGCGTCCCTCGCGCCCTTTCACTCGCACATACAGCGTTCGGAGCGCGGCGACGATTTCATCGCCGTTGACGTCATACGTAACCTCACGGCGACGGCGACGGCAGAAATCCGCTTTGGAGTGTCCATATAATTGCTATCGCAATAAAAGTTGAAAAGGTCTACACGTGTTAATACCCGTGCACGCGCGACAACAAACGTTGTGTGAAGTCTGCATGCAGCTGACTGGTGTTCCTGATGCACACAGAGACAGACGCCTCCGCCGGGCGAAACCTACCAACTTTTGTACCCACTGCAGGCGTTGCCATGTGCCGTGCTCCTGGTGGTGCTGTTCACAGTCTTGGAGACACTGCCGCTGCCCATTGTGTCCCTCGTGCCATGGGCAGCCACGGCCTTACTCGGCCACTCCACGTCAGGCTACGAGGACGTCCTCGAACTCAGTAGCGAGGTGAGACCGAATGGCTAATCCTTTCAGCCAATATTTTGGATGGCCTATCAGTATGAATCTACATAATTTTATCCCAAGCCGGTGCAGGCTATAGGAAGAAATTTGAGCTGGTTGAATGATCGCTTTGAAATTTTATAGTGAGTTCTCGTAATTACAAGGTAAATGAATCTTAAATTGAGTCGTCAGTGATGTTGCGTTTCTTTTTCTTCATAAATTTAATTAATGATTGATGAGGTATATGCACAAGTTTACTATTGGCTGCAACCGTTACAAGAAATAAGAAGCTATTCGTACGCTATTGCCGATGGTACACGGCCCATAATGTTTCCCGTGAAACACTGTAGTGCTTGCTGCAAATGGTCGTGTCTAAAAAATACTCGGCAGACTAAAGGGACATGGCGCCAAATTCGGTAAGCAGAGCGTACAATTTTTCTGGTGCTCAATGTCCGTGTGTTAGTGGTCCGAGCATCGAGTGACACTCTTGTTTCTTGCGCAACACTTTCGGTTCACCTCCTGAGAAGACGGGGAGGAAATTCAGAAAAAGAAATACAAACAAAATTGTACAGTACAAAATTAATGTGTTTCATTATAGATATGATATCGGAGCGTAAGTTTAGTTACGAGTTACCGAAGTGTCTGGAATTAACAGAAATCATTTGCTGAGACAAAATCCAAAATAAATCACAAGAAATAGAAAAATATTGTAGTTTTATTATAGATATGACATCAGAGCATAAGTTTAGTTACAAGCTGAGTTACCGAAGTGCTTGAAATAATTAGAATTAATTAGCTGAGACGACCGGGGACGAAATTTAAAATAAATAAAAATATGTAGAAAAATATACTACAGTACAAAATTCATGGGTTTCATTATAGATATATCAGAGCATGGGTTTAGTTACAAGTTGAGTCACTGTAGCGTCTGGAATAATGAGAATTAATTAGAAATCGCTGATTACCGCAAACCAAAGCACACAACACCAACGCCGAGGTGCGAGTGCCACTAAGAGAGACTTAAGTCAAAGATTAGGGTCACCTACTGCTTTTTATATTCCCACTAATCCACAAAACTCACGAAAACAGGTCACGTTCACAGATTAATACATCATAATTGAAGAGGCGTTTTTTGTTTCCTACTATTTTGCTGGTGACAGACAGCCTGCACATTCTAAATCTGGACGAGCGTTGATTAACATGCTTTTGTTGCTTAACTTCTAGCTGGTTGTACTTTGCGTACCGTGTGTAGATAAGCGAAAAAAAGAGAACATATTAGCGTTTGACCATCGATTATATGGACTGTTATTTCCTACGCACGTAGTTTCTAACGAAACTGAGAACTCTGAGAAACCAGCATGCCAGCTCGATACAGGTGCACAAGTTGTGGGGTGTACGTTTACAATGTCAACTGTTTCTGCCGCTTCCAAAATCTGTGGAATGATCCTCTTTGCAAGTCGGATTCACACAGTGAGAGCAGGTGAGGGTATGAAGATGTGTTCTTGTACGTGGCGCCACATACTGTCGCTCGTAACACGACAGCAAATTCAATGATTCTATCACAAGACATTTGTCATACCGAGACTTCGATAATTCATCTCCATGTCAGAACTTCTTGTCAATTTTTTAGCTTTATGTACGTGTAAAGATTGACGCTGCTGAGAATGTGCACGTCACCAAAATATAACGGGTTGGGTGCCGCCAGAGCTACAGAGTACCACAACAAATCCTAAACTGCACTCTAGGTGCAGAAAAAATTGGAGCACGCTTAAGCTTCGCCGAACGCGATAGCGTTATCGGGACCCGTTCGCATAGCATCGTTGGCATACGGCAAGTAGGCTTCATTCACTGCCACACTGAACGTGTGAAAGCCAGCTTAGAAAGACCTAGCTTACACCGATCCCCTTAAAGTCGGCTTCACTTTTAAACTTAAATGCATTGCTGGAAAGGCGTTTTTCCAGGGGCAATATAGGTGGTCTTATATTAAAATGTGAAGGCCCTAGCACCTTTTTTTATTATTTTATTAATTGTTTGCTATTGCCCCGGCGCGCGCAGGTCTGGTAGAAATTCTGTAAAAGGGGTTTGTATTTGAGTTTCTTCGTAGCAGAATGAGGTTTTCTCGCACATTTAAATTACAATCCGACGCAGATGGGTAAAAAATCCGACGGCTAATCCGACGCCGAATGGTAAAGTCGTACTTCACTGTGAGAAATTGAATTTTTGTTCACCAAAACCTTGCACCACGTAGAGGGCCTGCGCGGTCGATGTGGTTGGATGATTTTCTCTGCCACCCGCGATCACACGCCGGTGGCCGACGCCGGATTTTCTGCGACACGGGGCCCTAAACGGTATCGCGTTGAAACTTTACGGGTGCACTATCTACGTGTCAGGTAATGCGGAGTTTCGGTGGGCAGTGATATGTGCGACCGCACTTAACGACACTCGTTCATAGGTTGAATGCTTAAACCAGGGGGAAGTGGAAACGCTTACGTGGAGCCTGCATGTGCCCCTTAAACAACGCGATAGTGCAGCTTAAGCATTATTGAGATAGCAATTATATGGAAACTCCAGGCGCATCTCTGCCATCGCCGTCGCCGTGAGGCGCTGTATAGAGTCCAAGGGCGATAATATCGTCGCCGCTCACTCGCCCGCGTTCACGTGCGAGTGTACGCGGGCGAGGTTGAGCCGGCGATGGTGGCTTAATTGACCTTCGGCGGCCACGCGCACGAAGGTCAATTCGCTCACTGCTGCTGCCGCGCTTCGTCACTTCAGTGTTTTGAGAGCGAGTTTCCGCGGCCACCGAGTGAGATGTGTTCATGTTTGCTTGTACTCAGGTGACACCATGCTTGTTCATTTAGTTAGTATCCCTATGTTGAAAAGTTTATACGGGCGACAAAACTAATATTTTTACTTCGTGCACTAATTCGCTATCACAATCGATGCTTCGCCTGCAAAACTGCGCCTTTTTTGTCTCTAACACACGTTTCAAATACAGTCCTGACAAGATTTGTAATCCAGCACATGTTCCGGGGCTTATAGGGTACTTTGTGCGCTGTAAAATTGAATATACACGACTCATGTTCAAATGCGGGAAAGATGGGGCAGTGTTCATGAGTAGACGTTAGGCTAAAGGAACATTCGATTCGATAAAGAATTCTCTTTGGTGACAACGGACGCTTAGTGCGAACCTACGGAACAGCTCAACTTCTCGTGGCGATCCCACAGCGTCCTTGTAACCAAGTAGCTTTTGGCTACGTCGTGTTGCTTAAGGATCCCGGGCTAGGCAATGTAATCTGCTTCATATAACTTGAACATGTGTATGAGGGAAAATAACTGATACGACTGATGTTAAGTGACCCACGGGGTACAACATGAAGTTAGTATTGCTATGCATAAAACGTTCTTACGCTAAAATTTTTCGTATAACAGTAAACTGAAGCCAGTTCTGATACTTGACGCACTATTAGCAAAAGCCGCTGGCCAATCACAAAAACACTTAAGAACAAGAAGCTTTGTGAATTCAGCCCCAGAATTCGGTATAGCCACTTGTAAACAGTTCTTACGAAATCATGACAGTTTGTTTATACAAGATTACGAACAGGAATACTATCATTATCTTCTTGCTGGAACGTAAATTGGGTGTTTGGTTACAAGAATTCTAGTGTTCCAGAAATCTTGCGGGCGGCATGGCCTCGGCCTACGCAAAAGCAGCCGTTAAAATTTTATAGGCCAGGGTGAGCCATGGTAACTCTCATCATTTAATGGCCGCCTCCAAGGGGATGGTGGTGCATAAAGAGGGACACAGAAACATTCATGGCATGGTTGTGAAGGCTCGCCCGCATAGAACTCTTTTGTAGACACACTGATTATTTGCAAGACAAATGTCTTAAATTAGTCACACAAATCTTCCGCATCAATTGGCTTATACGAGAGATCAATGTGGGATTATTTTTCCAGAACACTCTTGCAAAATAAGCTGCGAGGATAACAGGAACACCTTTGAAAATGAATTTCATATCGAAAGAGACAATGACGTGACCTTTGCGACCACGATGTAGGTACCCGACACAATGAGCTCAATCTGAAATCTGCTGTCTCGGCCAAAACATCCCATGGCCACAGCATGCGCAAACACGCTGAGTTACGGGTGGGTGGCAGGGCTCCTAAGGTAACATTGATACTCGCAAGCTATGGACGATGAGAAACTGCGTGCCTTTCCCTCATCTGAACATTCCATGGAGCCTTTAGAATTGTTTACGATCGCACCTAGGGGGAACGAAGTTAACATGTCCGCGCTGTCGGGGTCCCGGGAACTTTTGGTAGTCGACTGCACACATATATAGAGCGTCCCATATTTAGATTGAATCGACAGCCATTTTGTTTATAATAAATGGGTCCCAGAACCCCGTTCTCGTCTGTTTTTTCTTGCATGATGATAGCTTGATTTATTTTGACAATGACGTTGTGTATGATCAGGAACTGGTGTCACTGACGGGCTTCCTGATTGTGTACGTGCTGGTGGACTCGACGCGGCTGTGGACGAAGCTGTCGGCGCTACTTCTCCGGTGGCAGGGCGTACGCGTGGGACCGCTGTTTACGTCGCTCATGTTCGTTGCCTTCGCGGCTTCACTCGTGCTACCGGCGACGTTCGTCATCCTCCTGCTCGCTGCCTTCGTGTGTCAGCACATGGAGAATATAAAGGCACGTGAAGACAACAGACAATGAAGCCAGGAAACCCTTAGGGGAAATTAGCTGCTCTGTCTCATATAAAGAAGAAAATAATAAGCAAAAGGTAAACGTAAGTAGACGAAGAAATTAGTT
The DNA here is from genome assembly GCF_013339745.2 of Dermacentor silvarum. NCBI lineage: Eukaryota > Metazoa > Arthropoda > Arachnida > Ixodida > Ixodidae > Dermacentor > Dermacentor silvarum. The sequence goes on from NC_051156.1 coordinate 152,342,209, forward strand.
GAGGTTTAACTCTTGTAAACCAAGTTATCACGAGCGAAAGGCCTGTTTGGCTTGGTTGTGAAAGACTATGCACACAGTGGTTCATTATTGCAAGCTTCCGCGCCTGGTAAGCTTCTCTATAACGTGCTAATCTGGCCTCCCTTAGCTCTGGTGTTTAAGCAGCCAACTTTGCCTTTGCTTGAGATTTCGCAGCCTGCCCTCTAGCTATATCTACTGGATGATTCGATTCAGCCTGTCGCTTGTACCGAAGCGCAGGCACAGACGGCCAAGCCGGCGCGCCATCCATGGCGAGAGTGAGCGACCAAGCGCCGACGAAGCAGCCTTTAAACCCTCACCAAGTCACGCAGCGGCGAGGCTTCGAGCGAGCGCAGCTGCGACGCCTCTCCGCAGCAGATCACGTGGCATGAAGTCACACCTGCCACATTTGAGCTCCGGCGGCTCGCGCTCCCGCGGCTCAAGGTCATTGTTATGCGATGAATGACCATGCGAGACATGGCGTAGTAGAGCTTTCGCTCTAAAAGCCAACCTGCCGCCGATCCCAGGCTGACCGCGTGTGCAACGCTTTACGATTGAGCTACCGCGGTGGCCCTACGACCGTCTGCTTGAACATTTGTGAATGCGTACTAGATCTGTCCCTGAGAGTGTTAGCTATAGCGTCACTTGCGGCCATGAAGGCGGATGTGGATGTGGAAGGCGGATGTCGGTCGGTCGGTCGGTCGGTCGGTCGGTCGGTCGGTGTGTTGAAACTTGCCCTCAGATAAGTGTCTCCACCCTTGCAGGAAGACGTAGCTGTGCAGCAGGCGCGCCTGGAAATGCGCTATGCGCAACATACACGGCAGGCACTACCGACGAGTAAGGCAGGGGTCCGCTCAAGGGAGGAGCGTCTGAAACCGCGGGCGGCGCAAGTTGTTGCTCCATGGTTTCCCGCTACCAGGACCGCGTCTAGGAGGGCGAGTCAAGCCCGGCCGGTGCCCGAGAGGGGCCCATCGGGGCCCCTGGTCCGCGTGGACGACATCGCCAGGCAGCTAGCGACGGCGATTCGCTCAGCGTGCATCGACTCCCCTAGACTCCAGGTTCTGCAATCTAAAAGACGATCCCTGCTCGAGCATTCGGTCGACATGACTACTTCAACCAACACTGCCGCGCTTCACGGGCCCACCACCTCGGTAACGACAAAGAGGCCTCCGCAAGAGGTAAGCACTGTTGCCGTATTTCACGGAGTATAGTCCGCTGAGCTGAAAAAGTTATTTTTAGTCCAAGCACAGATTAGAGTCCGCAGCGGCTAATTACGACTGCATATAAGCTTTTTCGTTTGTTTTTGTACATATTTCCACAACCATTATACAGTCATTTTTTCATTGTTGTTTTCATCAGTACGCAGTCGATTTTGCACAGTAAAGTGCATCACGCGGTTTCGGGGTGGTTGTGATGTTTTTCATGCGTGCCAATGACAAAATTTAAATCATGTTTAATCCACCCCCGTAGATTAATTTCAACACAGCAATAAATCGGGCTATATTTCGTTACTTTTGATTTCTTTTAACAACGCGCACCCCTAAAAGCGCTATAGTCCACAAGGGCTGTCAACTTGTGTTTCCGTCATGCTCCTTCGTGTAGTACTAGTAAGTCGGCGCGTTCTGAAAGGAAACCCATAGATTGTTGACACCATGTCAAATTTTAACATTGAAACACGTATAGCCATATAACATATTCCTGAAAATACGGCACTGGCCTCAGAATAGGGTTGGCGCAGCTGTAAAGAGAATAGAGCAGTGACGGTCCAACAGCCGAGGGAGTACATTCCTCGCGCGTTTTGTATTCTAAGATTTTTCTATCGAATTGAATTTGGCGAAATACTTACCTTACACTGAAGCATGGTTCGAATCAACAGTTTTAAGTTCGAATCCCGCTTTCAGTAAAATAATAAAAAAAGGGGGGGGGGGGCAGGAAATCGCAGACGACATTCAGCTTCCAAGGTTTTTGTTCCGGCTTCCCCTCATACAAAAAAATAGAATGCGACAGTTTGGGCGACAATATTCGCGTGTGATTAGCGCGAATTCACTGGCCATTTGCATATATTTACGTTTTACATTGTTCTATTTAGTTCTCTCGTTCGAAGACGGCATCACCATCTGGATCGTCGCATCGTCCTGGACTTCTTATGGCGGTGCCAGGAGCCCAAGGTCGTCAGAGCGCTCCTCTTGTACACAGAGGTAACGTGGAAAAGAGGGCGACGGTGGTACCTAGTGCTACAACTCTGTGGTCAGTCAGTCGTGGGAGGTACAACAAAACACAGTCAGGCGGTAAGTCGCCGCAGAGTCTATCCCCACTATCGCTGAGCCAGAGCGTCGACAATGCTGCGAGGACGTCGAAAGCGCCGGCGTCTAGCTCAAAACCTTTCAACGCGGGCGCTCCTCCGCATTCAAGCCAGGTGCACAGTTCCGCCGATGTCCCCTCGGGCTCGTCGACGCCGCGTGACAGCCGCGCCACCGGCGCCATTCTGGAGTCGTCGTCCAAGAGCCCATCGTCTCGCGTCTGGCCTTCCGTTGACCAGACTCAGCGCTTGAGTCCCCTGTCACCCGGAGGATCACCCACTCTGCGAATCAGCTGCATCAGCGGAGCCGCTACACACCCATCCAAAGGCTCCCCGCTTCGTAGAAACCCTCCGCAGGGAGCCAACGGTCCTCCAATCGGAGAGTCGAGGTCAGCCCTGCACCTACCGCTCGATTCGCCCAAGCAAAGCAACGGTCCCGGTGGGAACATCGTTGAGTGGCGCTCCAGGAGAACGTCGTCTCCCCGCAGAGGGTCACCACAGGCCAGTCCTCCTAAGCAACTCGCTCCGCTGGCTAATTCCGAGTCACTCACGGCCGGGCCTTGCACGCCGAAGCACGCTAAAAGCAGCGGCCAGCACCCGTCTTCGCCGTCAGTCCCGACAAGCGTGTCCTCACATCTCAGCCAGGGGGCCCCGAGTGGAATGGCAAGCCTAGCGACGCCGCCACAAATTGCCACCACGGGGTCTAAAGTGGAACATACGAGGTGAGTGCAAATGCGCACTTAAGGATTGATGCCCTGAAGAAGTACACACAGGATATGGTGGACTTAAGAACTAAACCACTAAAAAAAGGGTAAGACAAGAAAGCCAGAGAATGTGCTTCTTAGACTGAACGAGGCGCAAGGGCTACAGGCGAACCGAACCCATGTTTGATCTGACAAATGCGTTAACACAGGCACTTCACAACACATTTGTGATGGACATTGTGCTTTACATTATTAGATGATTTCTCCTATAACTGCTAATTCACTGACTTAGTTAAAGTATCTTATTCATCACACGATGGATGTGGCTGCACACACGAATAAATTTACCTTTTCACTGTCGAGCATCTTGTCCCCGTGTTAATTTTTCCAACGCTAGACTACATCGAGTTCCGCGAAGCACACGCGTCGTTGCGTGTAAAGTGCTTCTGTGCTTGCTAGTCAAGCTGAATAAGAAGCTTCCACTATTCCGTCAATTCGACAGTATTGTCATGTTGCAAGAACTAGAACACCTGGCTCGCAACCCAAAAGGGATGAATTCAAACCCTGCTTGCAAGCAAGTTTTTCTGCTAGTTAAGAGTAGTTTTGCGATGATACAGAGATTCAGTGTGACTGCACAAAACATTACGGGACGGCCAATTTGACATATGTACAGCGGCTATACTTGTTGAAAGGAAAACTAACTTGAGAAGCCAGAATTCTTTAGACATTGTCAGGACCACGGATTTGGCTCACGACCCGCGATCCACCTTGCGACTACGTGGCGTGTGTAGACTACGTCAGTTACCACGACTGTCACACACAACAGCGACTCTGCATTATCAGCCGCGTAACGTTCGCGTTCGAAGTCTCAAAGTGGGAAAGAGCACCGAATGCTGCCACCTGCAAGTCGATGCTCTGTCTAAGAACCTGTGTGTTTGTGAACAAAAAGGCATTAGCACAAGCAAGAAGGGTAGGCGACTATATGTTGACACTTATTGTTCCCTGTACGCAGCCTTGAAGAAAAATCATTGAAAAAATATTTTGTGAACTTGGTCACATGTGTTAACCCTTTCATTCTGTGGGCACGCCGTTGTTCACGCCTAGATACTGCATAAAAAGTAATTGCCGTGTGCATTGTTATGTACATTTGATTGAACCTGTGCTGTAAGTTTGAATAATACCTGTAAAGTGTTTTAGTAAAACGAATTTAAATATAGACGACAGTGCGCATGCTCTCGGCGCAGCGGGTCATATTCTTTCATTGCGTTTCGGGATGCTTACGTCAGGCATATCTTTCAATGCGGGGATATTTTCTTCAACTGTAGCGATCGAAACTAAATTTTCAATAGACAGAAATTATTGGCGCATGATCAAAATAATTTTACTTGCCCCGATAATTCACAAACTGTGGTTGCCACATATTCGCGACGTCGTGCTCTGTACGATTATAGGGTGAGGTCGCCGCGACCAATCTCCCGTGACTCGATAATGAGAGCGCCTTTTTTCGGTTATGCAGCGTCGCCAGGTCGTACGCTAGCGAGACCGAACGGTCCGGCCACCAGCACTCGTCGTTCGCCCCTCCCGATGGTGACGAATCTCCCGAGCTTGGTACCCACCAAAAGAGCGTCGCTTTGAACGCGACACGGTCATCGGCTCCCGGAAGACAAGGTGAACTTTCAGAGCGATCAACATGCAGAGCGACCAAAATTTGTCTTTTTCACGGCCGCCTTATATTTGTAAACTTGATTGGCAACTGACTGCCTGCCAACATATTCCTCTGTCTACAAGGAGCCCGTCAAGCTGTCACATGTTATGCTTTGTCTCTCTGCTCTCCGCATTTCTTCTTTTGAAATAAAATACACAAATTGAGATGATTTGATTTATTTGATTTATTTCTCACTCAATTACAGTCATGTGCATGATGTGAAGAGGAAAGCAGGAAAAGGTGCTTCTTAACGCAGTTTGACACGCCCTTCCTTCTCTTACAAGTTTGACAGAACAATCGGCGTGCAATTTATTAGATATCTAACGCATATGATATACATAAGCGTCAATAGCGCGCAGAAAATACACAGAAACGCATCGGAAAATACTTAACACATATAAAAAGTATATAACAACACATAAATGACACCATGCCAACAATAATGCAAAAATGAGCCGCAACCAACGCAGTTGGTTACTTCAACTGAATTGAAGTAACCAACTGCGTTCCATTGAGTGATGTGTCATGCTCGAGCCAACATATCAACAAGAGGACCACTGTGCGGACAGCAGTACAAGCCACAGCTCGCCGTCGGCGCCGGGCGGACAGTTCAAATGCTTTCTTGAAAACAAGGTGAAGAGCCTTCGCCGTGAACACCCTGCAGTTCGTGGTGCTGAAAATGGAGCTATACTCTTCAGCCGCTCCTCCTGCTTACGCTGTGACTGTGATGTGTATGCCGAGCAGGCCTGTGACTTCATTTTTTTTTTTGCTTTCCAGATGATACTACGACTGAAGTAAAAATTGAAGCCAGTGAAACGTGAGTGCTTGAGCCATTTACACCATCCTTGTTTTCCGTGCACAAGAACATCAAAATTTGCTGTTAGATTGATGCAGGTTCATCTAATTACTGTGCGGACAGATCAGCGTGATAATGGATGCTCGGGCCGATATAGTAACACGTTTCCCTAGTACAAACAGTAGCGTTGACGAGAAAGACACAGTAATCTAATATCGACATGAGCGAGAGTAGGCGTTAAGTACCTATCGCACATAAATGACAGTGCCGAATCCATGAAAATTTGAATGTACCATCTATACAAGAGCGAAACCTAAACAGCTGTGCTGGCACGTATACATGCAGCACCTGCATAAGATTGAGATTATTTTGATAAAATGTAACTGTTCAAAACGCATAAACTGAAGACGTGCAAGCCTTCTTGTTTGTTGTACTTGCTTTCTGCATTTCCGGTGCATATTGCGATTGCAGTTTGTGCAGGCGCATCCAAAAGGTGCTCATATTAGGCGCGGCCTACACGTCCATCATCGCGGCAGAGTGTGGCTTCAAGGGAAGAGCGAGGGTCATCATCAACGAGTACTATGCCAAGTAAGCCAATGCAGCATACTCATGAGCTTAGACCAAGTGCACAAGGAGCGGCAATAGACTTTGTATTATTTTTAATCTAATTGAGAAATATAACTACACTGTCTGTATTGCGGAATTTTAAACATTTAATTAAAATAGATGTATAAATTTTAAATACGTAAATTTTAAAAATACATGTGTAATCGCATTAATCTCTTCTAGAGCCGGCAGTCGTGACTTCGCTACTTACCTGTTATGAACTCCCAAATTGTGACAGAGCTGTTAAATAAGTGGGAGTATATATTTATATGATGCCTCGAGGCCTATTTGTGAAAATGAGTAAGAGGACGGGAGCTTGGGGTATGCGTGGCTTACTACAGACACTTCGCATGCGATGCTTTGAACTGAGCTAAGCGTCTCTTTAACGTTCATCCGTACCAGGGCACAGTCCTCGACATATATGTGAGCGCTTTAGGCCGGTGGTTGTCCCGAAATATCCTTATATATTTGCATTGCCACACTGGGAGTTAACCTACCTTATTTGCTTAATGCATAGCGTTTTCTCTTGCGGAGGTGATTGCAGGCGGTCAATGTCATTGCGTTTCCGCAGTGGATTCCAACAACAGAATACCGGCACCTGTTCCCACCTTGCGTTCGGAAAACGGTGCTCCGCGCTCAGAGTTTTTGTTGATATTGAGTCGTCGCAGAGTGCCAGAGCAACTACGTGCAACTACGTGCAACTACGTGCCAGAGCAAGTGCCAGAGCAGCTACGCAATATAAAGCGTGCAACGTTCAAGTTATAAAAATTCTGTGCTGTTTTACAAGATAAAGATAATGCGAAGTGGTTCGTTTCAAATGGTGAAAAGCGCACGGTCAAGGAAGGTATACGGGCATCATTTTTACACTAGATGGCCGTTTCGAGTTTTTAGTAAAAAGCCAATCAGTTTTTACCATCGGCAGCACGTGGCGCAGACGTAGTTCTGGGTATTATCTGTGCACAAAAAATGTCATGGGGAATGAGCAAATGAAATGGTATTTCTTTTTGCATGAATGTGATGATCATAAAAGGTTCGTAGTTTTGGTTTTGATGCTGCTGAGTGCGACATTTTCTGTGTAACTTTTTTTGTTAAGAAACAGGGAGAATATTTTGAGCTTACATCATGCAATTTGCCCTAAACAGCAGTATTTCTCCGTAAACTATGTCAGGTGGAGGCCTCTGAAAAGTGTTTGGTCTTGGTCCTCCTAACAGAAAATCCAGAATATGAAGGAACTTAGTTCTGAATGTCATGAATCAATGATAAGCACCTCAAGTTCTGTTTATGCCAGTACGGCAGCATTACAATGGTACTTTCGATAGCTCCTCTATAGCAACGTTTTCCTTCCGAAAAGAAATGACGCTCCGGCACTATGTCTAGCTCATTTCATTGGGGGAGCAACGAAGATTAGCTCTTGGCAGATGAGTAAGTTAGTCCGATTAACTATTCATTGAATGAAGAAACATAATTGCGCAAGTGAACAGGACAAACTAAAATACCCATGATTCATAGCGCTGAAGTGTCATGTGTTCTGCTATTTCAAAGGTGTATCAACCAGACCGATTATTAATTGCACTACATGTGTTCTTTCAATTCAGGGAGGAAACATACCTATTGTGATGTGATACCGATAAATTACACTATAACCGCTAAAAACTCAACCGTAAGTATTATGTAATCGTAGCCTCCACGAACATTAAATGACGTCGTCTCTTCTCCTCTTGTGCAGGCAAAAGAAGCTGAGCCCGTTGAATACGGTGGTGTTCGTGTGTTGCCTGGTTCCCGCGTCGCTGCTATCTATCGTGCTCTTCTTGGTCTTCATGTATCACTTCTACCTCCGAGACGTGTAAGTTCTTAATAAGGTACAACTTCGTCAGACAATCGCTGATTCGTAATGAGAATGAAAGACCAGCGGGACGGGAGAAGCCTGCGCATGGACGCTCGTATGGTGCGTTGGGTCCACACCACCTAGGTAGCACAAGGCCTGTTCACTCCGATCCATGACGTCCCGCTACCTGGTCCGACTGCCATACGGGGGGTGCTCGGGCAGGTAGCATGAGGTCGTGGATCGGAGTGAACAGGCCTTGTGCTATCTATGTGTGTTGGTTGTGTTGGGCGCCACTTGGGGCACGACCATCTGGTTGAGTTCATGATACCGGCACTAGTTTCGAAGCATACATTTCTTAAATGTGTCACCGGAGCACATTGGCTTTCTGCGCAGTTTAATCTTGGCGTACAAGGTGAAAATTAATATTGTACTAATGGCGTGGATCCATTCGGCGCAAGTTTGTGGCCAATATTGCGACTGAGTGCTAGTTTCAGGATGCCTACTTAACTGACTCGAGCATTGAAGCTGCTTCAATTCAGTGAGTACAGTATGTGCCCTGTGATTACGAAAAAAAAGGTGAGGTAGCTAAAAATTGTGATTTACTGTAAAAGTAATTTCCGCTTGTTTACGCTGCTGGAGTACCAAGGCCATCAAAAAGGATATGTTTAAGAAAAAAATACATCTAGTATAGAGATAACAATAAGACAGCACGGAGTCAATCGTTTGCAGGATATCCAATTCAACTTTATCATCAGAGATCAACTTGCGTCACTTTTGCCAGGTTGCTTAAACATTCTAGTATTTTTAATGGCAATATTTTGGTCTTATTTATGTTAGCATTCTTAAAGCGATACATTATTTTATAGAATGTTCTCGCTTTTACAAGCCCTTTCGTGCATCGCGCAATTTTGGAGTAGCCTTAGTTTGCGCGTTCATATAGAGGAGCAATATATTCCTGAGGCCCGAACATAGCTATGAGATATAATCGTTTTTAAACCTTTTTTAAGAGCGGACGGAGCACGTTAGGGGCCCGGGCTGTCTGCGTCCACCTGTGATGTGGTTTTGTGTGTCACTGATCTCGGGGGCGTGCGGGTGTTATGAGAGATGGAGAGGGAAGAGGCATGGCAACACAGCAAACAGATTTTTTAATTCTCACACGAAAGCCAAAAAACCTCAAACTAAAACTAAAGTGCACACAGAACTAAAAGACAATGAATAAATAAAGGTTAACAAAAACAACCTAATGAATCACTAAATATCCTTAACTTCACCTCCGTTAGTCTTAGGCCCTTCCTACCCCAAAGTCTGGCATCACTGGCCTACTGTTGTGGCGATGCAAGAAAGTCGTTCTTACGGAGTTCGTCCTCGTTGCTCGTCTTCTCCCGGCGGGGATCTCGTTGGGCCTTTCTTAATGTCGGTGCCTCCGTCGACCGTCGTATATTCGTTGCTGCCTTTCGGTCGGTCCTTCAACTCGCTCTTCTCGGGAGCTTGGATAACCCGGTCGCTGCTGCTGACGTGGCCGGGAGAGGTGACGGGTTAGGCCTAGCGACGTCCTCGGCCGCTGCTTCCGTCTCGCTCCTTTCCCGAGAGCCGACGTGGCGTTCCGGGGATCATCGAGCGTGCCGGTCTGCCTTGGAAGAGGGGTCCTTTCTGGGGTGCCCGGTCCTGCCGTGAGAAGCTGCAGCCGGTCCAGGAGCCTCACTCGAACTTGCCGAGGTCGACGGCCACACCATGGACGGCCAACGTCACGGACTCGGCCAGACCCCCCAAGTCTCCCGTCGCCAGAGCGGTGCTGGCGATGCGACCTTCCTGGCCCGGAACCACGTCGATAATGCTCAGACAACGCCGTTTCTCCTTCGATCACGCCTCGGGTCACGCGCCTCGCGCGCTCGCGCCGTTCAGAACGCTCCGCTCACATCGTCCTTGTCTTCTTTTATGGCGCCGCCGGCGTCTCATGACATGGCTCCCCTTTTTAAGAGTTTTTTCTGAAAAAACTGCTTCCTCTTGACCTTCTTTTTGGCGGCGAACTTGACTTTCGTTGTGGCTTGAGTGCTCTTCTGTGCGTCGTCTTCGCTTGCCACTCATCACCACACTTCACTGCACTGTCGCGCACGTTTCACCATTTGTTCTGTTCACACAACACTGCACTCAATTGCTTGTAATGTTCATTGTCCCAAACACTCTATATGAATAAACTTGCTATATACACACATTTGTAAGAGCTGACTATTCCACTGTCCGAAGGCATTCCTAAATAATATACCTTTAGTACCCTACCGGTTATACCTGTTCATTTTTTCCGCCTTTTCCTAAGCTCCCACGCTTCTCTACGTACGGCCTGCTTCTTCCTCTTTCCTCCTCTAGCACATTTCTTGGGCGGTTTGGAGTGGCTCTGCCTTAACTGTGGCTTCATCTTTTTCTTTGGCGCACCCATCTCATGCGCACGCGTTTTCCTGCGCTGCTTTCCTCTCAATCTCCTGCGAGTCATATTCCTACCGTTACGTGTTCTTTGCACGTTCTTCCTACATTTAAAGGCTGCCTTACTTCTGGGGCGATTAGGGTATCTGCCGACTTTCTCCTTGCTCTCAGAATCTGAATGCCTCGTCATGCCTAGTACCTGGTCAATCCTGGAGTCATTTTCGATTATCGACTCACTATCGTTCTTCTCATTCCCCTCGGAGTTTGACTGGCTCCTCACGTCTGATGCTTGGCTATCCTTGTACTCATTCTCCATTACCAACCCCCTATTGTTACGAGGTGAAGCTACTTCCTCTTCTCTTTTCTGTTCTTTGGGCATGGAAATCTCTATCGGGGCGTCGGCCATCTTCTTATCCTGCTCACTATGAGTCAAGGGCTCCTCAGTGGCGAGCTTCTCCTCAACTCCGTCACGGGCGCTATCTAATGTGCCTACTTCTGGCATCTCTCTCGTGCCATGCGGCTCCACTACGCTATTGGGTCTACTCTCAATCATAGACTCCGCCTCACGCTCTTTCATTTGTAAAGCCTGTAGCTGTTCTCGCAGCTTCTTGATTTCTTTCTCCTGGAGCTGCTTCCTCTCTTCATATGCTTTAGTAACTGCGGCAAGTTCTGATAATCGAGCGGCCTCTACGCGCTTCCTTTCCTCCTCGATTAATTTGAGGCCCTGCTCCTTGCTGAGCTTCTGTTCGCGAATAGTGGCCGATATCGCCTCCCAATCCATCTCTGCAACTCCCAAGTATCAGTGACTGGGCTGGATAGAATCCGGGACCGGATCCTGGCAAGCTCGCCAATTGTGATGTGGTTTTGTGTGTCACTGATCTCGGGGGCGTGCGGGTGTTATGAGAGATGGAGAGGGAAGAGGCATGGCAACACAGCAACCAAGTCTCCCGTCGCCAGAGCGGTGCTGGCGATGCGACCTTCCTGGCCCGGAACCACGTCGATAATGCTCAGACAACGCCGTTTCTCCTTCGATCACGCCTCGGGTCACGCGCCTCGCGCGCTCGCGCCGTTCAGAACGCTCCGCTCACATCGTCCTTGTCTTCTTTTATGGCGCCGCCGGCGTCTTACTCATGACACCACCGCACGCCCAAAAACAAGTGCGCAAAACAAGGTCAAAACAAGTGCAGAATTCATCAAAACCGGTTCAAAAGAAACTAACATGATTCAGATTAATTTAAAAGACCGGAATAATCAAGCATTAATCGCAATAATTAACAGAAATTTGTTAATTCGCTTCTATCATCAGCAAAGGCTTTGGCTTCATGTGCGTGGTGGTTTCGCTCCATGTGTTTATTGACTATTGGTATGTTATGAATGTGGAAAACATTTTTAAAATTTTATATACCATGGATAGAGGCCAAAAGCTGTATCTCCATGTACGTGAGAAAAGTATCCATCTTCTTTTGTTTGCTATAGTAAAAACTGCATTTCATTTTCTAAACGCAGAGATGAAGACCGAGCTACGTGTAAAACATTTCCATATTGCCTCTGCATCCTGGATATTCATGAAATGTCAAAGAATTCGAAACACATTTCAAGGGTGCTTTCCGCCATCTGCGACAACACAGAAGTCTAGATCAATTTAGGGCTGAATTTCTCGAAAGCGGGTGGCAAGAATACGAGTAAACCTGTTCTGTACAGCTCCGCATTCTCCGGACTTCATTTCTGGAGTGAATATTTTCGGTAATCGCTGTAGAGTGAATTTGAAAAAAATTGTACGAGGGGTCGAAGGAGGATATACCGGGTGTTTTAGTAAAAACCTTCAAAACTTTTTAAAGGTCGCCTGTGGCAGATAGCACAATTCTAGATCATGAGCTGGTCTACTCGAAGAAGTGGACATTAGTTGCACACAAAATTAAAATGCATAATCGACTAATTAAGGAAAATTTACTGATCAAGCTTTTAAGTAATTTCATTATTGCGATTTACTAATTGCCCATATTCCAATTTACAAAATTCTAGCCGTGGAGTTCGCTAGGCGGATCCACATTGGAACGAATTCTCAGGATGACACCAGTCTCGAGATATCAATTCCCGAAATTTGCAGAGAAATCCATTGGCGTTCCAGTTAGTTTTGTGCTTCAATGCATAAAGCGACGTTTTGCTTCGTGTTCTATGCATTGAAGCACAAAAGTAATTGAAACGCCAATGCATTTCTTCACAAAGTTCGGGAATGAAAATCTCCAAAATAGTGTATTCCTGAAAATTCGTTCCAAGTAGGGTCGAGCCGCCTTGCGAAGTGTACAGCTAGAATTTGTAAATGGCAATATGGGCAATAAGGTAATTCGTTAAAAAAACTGAATTAGTGCAGTTTTGTTAATTAGTCGATAATGCATTTCACTTTCTTGAGCAAGTAATGTCCGCTTTTTCGATTTGACCAGATCATGAAGTAGAATTGTGCTGTCAGCCACAGGTAACCTTTAAAAAAATATTCGGAAGTGTTCACTGAAACACCTTGTATGTAGCAAGCAACTAAAGGAACTTAAAATCTGCTACCACAATTTGTCAGGTCATTGCAATGCGGTAACAAATAGTTTTGGGAATTTTCTGACGAGGTTGCTCAATATCTTCGCATTTTAAAAATTGCAAATCACATACTGAGTTCCAAAAATGCCTGAAATTTGAACATATTCTTTTGATAGTGACTTTTCTTTATTCTGGGTTAATTTTGAACAAGACGCGTCGGATATGTTAACTTACTTCTGTAGAACTATTTCTTCACTAAAGTTCACGTGGTCATACTCTCCGTTTGGCCAAGACTAATCGCAAAGCCAGTACTGTGATAATGTGCTTAATGAGTCTACGGTTGCAGAGACGTCGCCCCAACACCGGAATTGCGCATCGCCATTCACGAGATCAGCAAGGAGAGATGGCAACACGGAGACCGATTGTCGTGAGGGCTCTTTGAGCAATCTTTCTACTTGTAAATTTTATAGCACCGATAATTAAGAGGAAGCTTGAGTTTGGGCCCAACTCCGATGCCGCCTATTCAAATACATGTAAAACGCACAAATGTTCTCTTGTCATAAATCCTGACCAAATTGTACTGAAATTAGTTGCATTTGAGAGGAAAGGTTAAATTATAGTGACTGTGTGAAGCGAAATATTGATTTGAGGCATGAACACTTCTACAAATGGGCTTAATATTGGTAAGCTCGAAAAAAAAAAGATTGAAGCATGTAGTTTACAAATTCGTAGCTCGGCACCAAAAGCGCATATCTCAGTTATTTAAACTGTATGCATAAGAACATCTAAAGCAGACAAATTTACCTAATTATTTAAAGCTTACGTAGATTTCTGAGAATGTTTTCAAGAATTCTGCAAATATCCTGTTTACAAGTTAGTAATATGTTTCACAGCGGTGAATAAGATATAAATTTTGTCCGCTTTAGATGTATTATTAAATGCAGTTTACAGAATTATTATATTTTCATTCCTGAGTTGCAGAGTTGTAGACTTGACAGTTTTGTTTTTCTAATTTTTGCAATTATTAACAATTTTATATAAAATATCGACAGCCTAAATAAAAAACGCGCTTCCTGGAGTCACTGCATTTTAACATTTTATTTCAGATGTAACAAACTTCATCGAATTCGGTGCGGTGGTTGCCGATCGAAAACGATTTCTCCTTTCTTATGTATTAGGGAGGCAAGTCCCGCCACAGCGGCAAACTCCAAGAAGGATTGCAAAGCTGGGACGGGACTGTGGCGGGTGAAAAGGCAGTCTTGCTCTGTGGTGGTTGGAAGGCCGAGGTTATTGTATGCCACTGTCATCGCGTGCCTTGGGTTCGCGAGGTCTGGACAGTGGCATATGATGTGTTCCAGGGTCTCTGGGGAGCCGCATCTCCTGCAGGCCTAGGCAGGGCTGTGCGCATGCGTGGTGGGGTACAAACTTTTATTGTCATTGATGGTGGGGGCGAAGACCCCTATACATGGCACTTGGGTGCTCCCTTACTGTGAGGACGCACCCTTACAAAGCGAAGGAGAGCCCTTGGAGCGCAATCCTTATCATAGCACTGGAGATGATCCAGCACTGGTCTTGAGGGGAAGTGCATGTCAAAGGAGTCTCCCAGTAAGACTCCGCCACGGTCTGTGATGGGGGATGAGGGAAGGTGGGGCATGTGAGGAGGGTGTGTAGGAAGTCTCCTGGTTTACCGCAAAGTTTGCATGAGGAGGGGAATTGGTCTGGGTATCGTGCATGTAGCAGTAAGGGGTATGGGGCAGTCTGAGTTTGTAGTCGTCGCCAGTGTGCGGGCTGCGCTATGGTGAGGGATGGGGCTGGGGGTGTGTACTCCCTTCGTTCCTCCCGGTAGTACGAAAGGATATCACTGAAAGAAAGCAGGCGCTCCCCGGCCCGTAGAGGGGGCTCGACTCCTCCTGCCCGGAATGTGAGACCTCGGGCTAGGGAATGAGCCTCCTCATCGCTAGGGAGGCCGGCATGTGCTGGCGTCCAAATGAGGGTTATGGGGCGCCGGGGCTGCCAGAAGCGTAGTAAGCGAGCAGCGGTGCGGGATATGTAGCCGTTGGAATAGTTGAGAATGGCAGATTTGGAGTCAGTGATAATTTTGGTGGCAGATGTAGAGATGAGAGCAAGCGCGATGGCTGCCTCTTCTGCCTCTGTGGTGAAATTGGTGATGATTGAGCTGGAGGTTAGAAGCTTTGCCTTATTGTCGGCTACCGCCAGGGCCATACGGGAGCCTGACGTATATACTGCTGCGTCCACGTAAACCACATCATGGTCCTCGCTGTACTGTTTGTGGAGGGCCCCAGCCCTTGCTATTCTGCGGTTCCCATCTCGCTCAGGGTGCATGTTCTTGGGGATCGGATGTATGTTGAAGTTAGAGCGGAGGATAGAAGAAAGGGGGACTCCCTCGCTAGGGTGCGTAATTGCGGTTAGGCCTAATTGGGATAATAGAGCGCGGCCAGCGGCTGTGTTAGATAGACGGAATGTTTGTGCCGTAAAGGTGGCTTCTGGGCGTTCCTAAAAGGTGTTGTGGACACCGAGTTTGAGGAGCTGGGGGGAAGGCGTAGAGCCATTTTCGTGCAACTCCGTAGGAGCGCGTTTAGCCGGTCTCTCTCCTTCGGTCGGAGGGGTAGGTATGGAAGGGCATATGTGGTGCGGCTTATGATGTAAGCCTGGGTAAGGCGAAGTGCGTTTCGCTCACGTAGGCCAGCCCGGCGGTTCGCTATGCGGCGAATAAGTCGGGTGGTCTGTTGAGCGTGTGTTTGGAGAGTCTTTGTCTTCTTCGCGCGCGCCGTGGGAGTGTAGAACTAGTCCTAGCACGCGGATTTTGGATACTAGTGGGATAGGATGGGTACCTAGCCTAGCGTAAGGGAGATGGAAGGAATGACTGAATCGTGTTGCTTGGGGCGGTAGAGAAAGAGCTCCGATTTGGAAGGGGAGCTGGTCAGGCCGCGCTCCTGTACATATGTGTCGATGGTGTTTAGTGCCAATTGTAGATGTTGTTTTATTTCGGCGTCACTGCCGCGGTTTGCCCAGACAGTGATGTCGTCGGCGCAAAGGTTGAAATGGATGTCTGGGATTTGAGCTAGTTGTTGGGGTAAGTGAAGAAGTGCTATGTTGAATAGAATAGGGGAGAGGACGGCTCCCTGGGGCGTACCTCGTGCTTCCAGTGTTATGCCTGGGAGGCGGTGGTCGCCGAAGGTAAGTGTAGCTGTGCGGTGGCTGAGGAAGTATCGGATGTAGTTGTACATCCTGGCGCCTACTGCCAGGGTTGTAAGGTTCTGTAGGATAGCTGAGTGTGTAACGTTGTCGAATGCTTTCGTGAGAGCCACACCTAGGATAGCTTTGGTGTCGTAGGTTTGGGAAACTAGAATGTGTTGTTTTAGCTCTAGGAAGACGTCCTGTGTGCAAAGCCCAGGACGAAATCCAAACATACAGGTGGGCATGAGATTGTTGCCTTCTAGGTACTTGCAGAGCCTGGTCTGGAGTACATGCTCCAT
Organism: Dermacentor silvarum; assembly: GCF_013339745.2. Lineage (NCBI taxonomy): Eukaryota > Metazoa > Arthropoda > Arachnida > Ixodida > Ixodidae > Dermacentor > Dermacentor silvarum. The sequence continues at coordinate 152,358,600 of NC_051156.1, forward strand.
GAGTTTGCCGACAGAAGAAGTGAGGGAGATCGGTCTGAGGTTAGAGGTGAGCAGAGGTTTCCCAGGTTTGGGTAAGAACACGACTTTGGCCTCTGCGTCGTAGTGGGAGAGCGGGCAAGCACACGCACAGTCTAGGGTGCCTGGATTGCTGCCTCGCCCACCGCTCTCCTTCCACTGGGAAGTCGCGTTTGCTCTCCGCCATGCGTTCGCTCCCCGTGAAAGCGCGCGTTCCTGGCCCTCGCGCGCTTTCACTCGCACATGCAGCATACGGCCAATGAGAGTTTTTTTCTATTGCCGGACGCGACCATCGAAGATTGAGCCTTTAACAGCTTCGCTGTAAAATACCTTGGTCACTGGTTTTTACACATAGCTTCATCTCCCATTGCCGCAGGGCCGCTTTCCGGGAAAACATGTGACCGCTAATACATTTGGACGATAGTTTAAGGACGCACGTCTTGAAACGGTGTTAGGCTCTGAATGCGCCTAGAATTGCCTGGCTTCGCCTTCACAATATCGTCATGTAGACTAAGGTTATTCATAACGTTACTAATTACTCAAAGTAACTTCACGTACAAGCCCATTGGCGATTACTGCAGAGTTCCTGATGTCCACAAGAATCATAACAACAAAATAGCGTCGATCTGTTTAGAATCTCGTACTTTGGCAGTTAGGTAAAGTAATTGATAAACCAACTGCAAAACAGAACTTTGAATAAGAACGCAACTTACCAAGCGTATCAACCTCGCAGAATGAGGGAAGTCATGGTCATCGTGCTGCTCGTCGCAATCGGCATGTCACATGTTATCGAAACGGACAGGCACATCGGGTAAGTCGAGAAGGCCATCTGTGAATGATCTTATCTCAGTATCTATAACCTGCTTATACAACGAGATCTCTTTAGGATTTTATTTTTTTAGTTGTTTGTACACGCAGTGAAAGTCATTTAACGAAGTTGGCTGTGTCGTAGAATTGCCCGCAACAATTAAATGAATTTAGAATCGTCATAGACCACCATAAGGAAAGCGGAATTTGGCTAAAAATATATTGCTTGGAACAAAAATAAAAATAAAACAAACTTCGGTCTGTAATTATGCGCGAGAAGCATAACGGGAATGAAAAGTGAAAATCTGTATACACGTAAAGCATCTCTGTTCGGAATTTGATGAAGCACAGTGATGAAGCTCACGGGTTGGTTCATATATGTTCATATATGTCAAGTTCATATATATGTTTAGAGGCTCGTAATTGACTTGCAGGAATATGGGACACTTGCGGCAGATTCGTTTGTTCGCAGAAAAAAAGCTGAAGATACGTTGCCACCAGTAGACACCTGTACTGGCACGTAACAGCAGCGCACTGCATTTGGTAATGTTTTTAGCTTGCCCAGGCCCTACCTTTTCTTGCCGTTATTGTTAACCAATGTTTCAACACCAAAGTGTCAACACTATGTGTATTTGGCAAGGAACGCCGGTACCTACCCTTGTTCAAGCACTTTGCATGATAGTGATTTAATCAGGTGGTGCAGCGTTTTACCTCGATAGCTGCTGGGATTATTGAACTCGAAAAATGCATTGCCACCTGTGGCCAATTGATGGCATAAGAAATATGAGCTAGCGTAGTTGCTGTGGCACTACTGATCCTCCTTCCCTAAAAAGTTAGTTAATTCCGGACATATGTATATTGTACCGGCAGCGTATGTGTGGGCAGAGGTGCCAAACATGCATTTGAGTCGTCTTATGCTTGTTCGCGACCTGGTTCGTCACAGCTATACAGCCACCAACTGAAAACCACCAAGAAACTGCTCACCCGTTTCATAGGGCTCAGTCACAAATCTGCGATAATACGTGTTTTACATATTGACAATACTTAACCGGCAACACGCGTCAGTGTGAATTTTTCACGGCGCCTCTATGTAAGGCGCACGCCACAGTAGAAATACAGCAAAATGTTAGACGTGCCGCAGCAGAGAGAGAAAAAGCGGCTGCCGAGACCGGGAAAGCATAGCATGCAGCTGGTCGCCGTCAGCATAAAAATTTCATCGATAATTACTATACTCCCTAATTATAATGCGAAATTTGAGCACAGCTCTATACGTTTTTCATGTTCTTGATATATTGGCTAGCCCGGACAATGCGCCTCGTGTGACACGTTGCAAACGGAGCGAAGTGTGGCGCGACTGACTCACTAATCCGGAGATCACGAGATGCAGCACGCAGGTGAAGCGTGGGCGTTATTCAGAGCAGCCGCCGCAGACAGACATCCACTCATGCAACGCTTTGTTTCGACGCGCTCGCCGCATGCCTTATGGATGGCGTCATCGGATAACAGACGACGCGCCCTACTCCGGCGCTATCTCGAAGAGATCGTCGCCGCAGAAAGCCCCATACACGCTAGCGTTAAACAAGCGCGGCGCGTCGCCGGCGTCAAAACGCAGCTGCGGCAGAGCGGCCATACCAACTGGCGGCGAGCCGCTGCTGCAGTCACATGACAGCATGAAAATCTCGCCTGCTTTCTTTAGGTGCGAGATGTCGTGTTCATTTTTCCTTCGTCTGGTGGCAGGTCGGCGCCGTGCTAACGTTCTTCACCCTTCGTTCTTAACGCGAGTCATGTCTTACGAAGATGACGACGTCATCGCAACTGCTGATAATCACGTTGATGTGCTCTCTTCTGCTGCGGCGTCACTGCGTTCCAAAGTGGAGGAAAATGAGGTACTGGGTGTCGCGTACGCGTCCTTGTATTCAGGGTCCGTCTTATCCTACATAATTGGATATGGCCCACTGTCTCCAAAAACCTTTCCATCAGGACGTCTCGGTTGAGACTAGTCATTGTGAAAAACAATCGCAAACCATGACAATCGATACAAGCGCGAACGAAACCAAACAAGGCAAATCAAACAAGCGCGAGCGAGCGAGAGCTGACGCGAGCTGACGATAGCACAAAACGAGTGGTTCGGCTGAGACCAGATACGAGTACGCATCGAGTTGGGCTTGGCACCACTTTACCACGCGCCCGTCACTGAAGGGGCCGCTCTCATTGGTATCCGCCGTTCGCGGCTCACGTCTTTCATCTCCCACTCCGCGTTCGCTCTTTCAGCTTTCGCTGCGCTCGTTCGCTCGGTTACGCCACCGACGCTCGCCGCAGGAACGGGGCTATTAAACCTGCGCTCTAAAACAGCGAGTTACGTGGTCAGGGCCGTTGCGAGGGGCGCTACGTCAGCTATCGCTGCGACTGTGCTCGCGTATCGCACAGCACTGAAGTCATTTTTAAATCGATTAGCATTCTCAGGGAACTTCACGTACTTTCCGGGATCTATCTATCTATCTATCTATCTATCTATCTATCTATCTATCTATCTATCTATCTATCTATCTATCTATCTATCTATCTATCTATCTATCTATCTATCTATCTATCTATCTATCTATCTATCTATCTATCTATCTATCTATCTATCTATTTTCCCGCCAACTTGGGTCGGTGGGAGTGAGTAGTTCACGGCATAATGAGTAGCGCATCGGGCTGCTCTGTTAATGGAACAGAGTTCGAAACCAACCGGAGGGCCTTCTTGAGTCACTGTATACGTGGAACTGGGTATGTGCCACTGTTCAACGCACCTCTTTGATGCCAATTTGGAGCACTGGCTGCTTGGTCTGTGCCGCTCTTTGTCAGTGGGTGTGTGCCGCTAGGTAGGTATGGCCCTCCTCAATGAATCTCAATAAAGTCAACTTGGGTAACTGAGCATGTGCCACTGCAGATGTGGCGCACTTCAGTGACATCAGCTAAGCCGTTTCATGCCGACGTGTGAAACTAGGTATGTGCCAGTGTTTATGTGAAGTTCTTCGATGAAGCTTTTTTACTCCAACTTGACACACTGGATATGGGAAACTATGCATATCCCACACTTCAATTAGCATTTTGATTTGAATTCGGGTCACTGGGTATGTGCCGCTATTCAATGACAAAAAGATAACTTAATCTTTTGCTGGGCGGAATCAAACCCGCGTCATATATATATTCAAACATGCCTGTGTGAATGCATATTAACACACGCTACATGCGGGGCCTTCGCTGCGGCGACCCTAGATGGCGCAACGCGTCCGGAGAGAAGCGCGACACAGCAGCGCGACTGCATACACGCCTCACACATTGCTTCAATGCTACTCGCACAAAATTAGACGTTCATCATGAGATGGGTTCTGCCAGATTATTTTAGAGGGAAAATATTCCGATATCAGTTGCTTTCCCTGGGCAAAATGCACACTAAGAAAATGGTCTTGAATAACGTCTGAGCTACCTTATCGGCGATTATGAATCGAGTCAAAGCAATCTGAAATTACCGGACTGTTTACAGCACCGCCTTACTGCTTGTTACCCTTTCTACGAGAAATGTTGGAGGTGCTTTTGTGCACCGCGAACGCTAATCACCCCTTTCCTTTCTTTTTATGAATGGATGCTTTCCAAGTACTGGCCCTTTTCTGGGGCGTCCAGTGAGATTCAAACATTTCATTTTCGGTCACGCACCCGCAGGATTGACTCGACCACAGTGTCCTCGCTGTGCGTCTTGATGGCCGTGGGTATCCCGCCGACGCTGGGCAACCCTTTGCTGACCGAACACGTGCTGACATGGCAGCTCGTACTCCGCCGCCTGCCTTGGCAATTGATTCTGGTGCGACTTGGAGGAAGCGCCCTGCAGGTCATCGCCGAGGTTTGGCTCGAGACTTGATGAATTTTCACCTGCTGGCCGGATGCGGAATGCGCGACCGTCCGCTGCAGCTATCTGGCAGTTGTAGCTACGGACGCTCGCGCAGCCCGCAGCTTAGCAGTAGCTGCTGGTGCATGGACCGAACATACGGCGTGACCATCCGTGATCTTATTAGGCGCCGGCCGGTACTTTTTGATGCGAAAGCGTGAAATGACCTACTGAGCGACACAGCCAGCGTCTGTCATCTGTAGCAGCGAAACCGCACCTAAACTCGTATTGCCATTGGCTGCGACGGCACGTCACGAGTGCGCTAACTTCGCATTGGCTGTGACGACATATTTTAAATCAAACAATGCGAGGTAATAGCCCTCATTTCTTAACTTTTAGTCATCCTAATTTTTCTACACAACCATGTAATCGCATGAGAAGAGCATCCATGCTGCAGCGTGAACAATTTAATGCACTAATTAAACCCTGTAAGAGTCTTTTGTGCCGCCAGGTATTTCTCAACCAAGAGGCGCTTCAGCGCTTTTTTGAATAAATGTGCCGCTCGCAGCATTCAGGGGTGTCGACGTGGCTGATGGAGACGTTACTGGGACACGTAAACACGCGGGTTCACCCCGCCTGGTGCCTTGTGGGGCTGATGGCTGCGACGGCGCTGGTTTGCGAAGTGGACACCGGCGTCGCCGGGTTCCCGCTCGTCCACAAGCTGATACTTCTGGTGAGTGTCCCAGACCAGCGTCGCTCTTGAAGAGAGGAATCGGCAGTTTGAAGACTGGTATGCTCGAACCACCGGGAGCGAGTGGCTGCGCGTAGCATCGTGCTATGTGGCATCTCCGTTGTGGCGACTCCCACTTGATAATTATTGGCATCATCGCACATTTTTGCGTTCAATGTGAAAGCTACCGCGGACATGGACAGAGTCAGCGTGAAGCACATTGTCAGTGCTAGTGTATTGGAGATGGTGTGATATGTTGGAGAAGACCCTACTGAAGCCTGTACAGCGTTTATACTTTCATTATCAAAGCGCATGCCAGTATCACTGCCTCCTGGCCTTAATCCTGCTATCGCTATGCTAGTTGCGGGCTGCAGGTAATTCGAAAAGCTGCAGGTATTCTACACGTAACCACTTAGATTTTGCTTGCACCCTTTTAATTTTGCAGGCTACACGGAATGCTCCGATTGCATTCTCGCGCAAATACCGTTTGAAACATCAAAACTCGAGAGTTTGTTTCGCATGGAGCAAATATTCTTTTTGTGGAATTAAAATCAAAATTTCTGAGGATCGGGTCATGTCGCGGTAACCAGAACAATACTCCACTCATACCGAAATAAATCGGTGCCAGGGGAACTCTGAACCGGTAACCAGAACAATGATAACCCGATCTTCAAAATGGCGAATCAAGATAAATCAATTGTCTAGTGTTGCGCACTAACCGCAACTAAAAACAAGTCCTTCTGCCGGATTGAGTCTCTGGTTAAAATTACTACTGCGTTTTTCAATGATAAATCTACGCACAGAGCGAAACATTATGAAGCAGTCGATACATCCTTAAATTTAGACGGCTTGTTCAGGTCTCCTGATGTCCGCACAGCATACCTCTTGTTGACGGCAGCCAAGGACCTCTCAAAAAGCTTAAGCTCATCGTCTGACTTCAGGTAGCCATGGGAGTAGCCGTCTTCATGATGATGTAACCCTTGGAGGTACTTTTCGATCACCTTCTGTCGCTCAGGCGGTTCGCTCATCAGTTGCATTCCTCGCTTTCAAAAGCGAAACAAAACAACGCACGCCGCGAATATGATACGCGCGCCAACTTCTCGCTCCCGTGGAATGAGCTGATCCAAACTCAGGCACCGCACACCGACCGCGCCGCCAAACAGAGAGCAAAAAAATATTACTCCATCTCCCGCTAAAGGGAACCATGTGTGGATGCGAAGCAGCGGGGAGGTGGTTAGCTTGAGCGGGAGATGGTTTCGCGGCAGCGGTCCGAGCGCTCATCGCGGCGCTGCACAGGAGAGAGAATAAGGGCGCGCGCACGCTCCGTCATTTTCATACCGCGGAACTACCGTTGCACCCCCAGCGGAGTATGCAGCTGTCGCACCACCTGTCGTGCGCGTCGCTCCGGATTCCTAGAGGAGAGAAAGGGGGGAGCGTAGGAGAGGAAAGAGAGGGGGAGGAGACGCGCATGCGCTGTGGGGGTGTGGCTCGCGGGCGCCGCTCCGTACATGATTCCTAGAGGAGAGAAAGGGGGGAGCGTAGGAGAGGAGAGAGAGGCGGAGGGAAAGCGCATACGCTGTGGGGGTGTGGGACGTGGAAGGGACAGACAGAGCCGCCGGCAAGAAATGCTTCGCATTTAAAAAGAAAATGGTGATACATCATCGAGGCGAGGCCACGTCATCGAGGCGAGGCCCCGCCCCTAAACGGATTTGTTGTGAAAACAGTCGCACCCCTCCACACTTTGTATTTGCGCCGCCTCGAATCGTCGCGTTGCTACTTTCAAAACGGCATTATTAAGGCCAGTTACTGACTGATGAAGCAAAATCGCGCCTCAAAAACTTCTCCGCATGGCGCGATCGATGTTTCCCGCGGATTTCCTCTGGTAGCGCGTTAGCTGTCGTCTGCCACGGCAGGCCGATGTAGGCGGCGCCACTGTCGAGATCGCACCTCGATCGCGCTTGCCGCGCCGAGAGCGACAGTGGAACGGAGGAGGAGGGAAGTGGTTGGCGCTATTTTTTATATATAGGGATTTTAGTCAGCGTAGATTTGAAGCGCGCGCTGGCGAGTGATCACAGAGGCCTCGCAAGCAGTAAGCCGGCGATGGGGGTCAGCGTGTCTGTCTGCCGGGTGATCCGACCAGACGTCGCGAGAATACCGAAGCTTTGATGGATTATAGTGATTAGGGCCATAGCAGGTGGGGACACGTAAAATGAACAGCGAGAATTCTGCGCACATGCGGCCGAGTTACAGCTCCAAAGGAGGAGCCCGCGCTAACGCGTGCAGGGCTGCAGTGCGGGTCGTGCGGTAAGCGCCCTTAAGTGAAATGAGAGGTAGCCGCTGAAGAGACCGCACCTTGGCCTTTAAGATGGAGTCTGCATAAGTAGACCACCACACAGGAGCGGCATAGGTGATGGCGGGCAAGATAACTTGCCGATAGAGTGTTTTCACAGCAAGTGGGGTGGCAGCCGTAAAATGGATTTTAAGGAAAGCTAAAATTTGGGGACACCTAATTGCCAATTTTTCTCTAGCATAGTCAACATAGTCTTTAAAGCCTAATCGAGAATCGAATACCACGCCCAAAACTTTAATGGTGTTTTTTGTACAATTTTCGTGCAATTTTCGCGTTACATAACGAGTGATACGTGGCCACAACGTTGGGTTGCAGTTCTCACGCTGCCGAGACGTTATGGTTCGACTCATTGTTTCTGCACGGCAGGGATTCGCTCTCCTCGAGAATCGGGAAGAGAATGGGAGAAGTGACATTTAAACTTCTCGTCGGCTCGTTCCGATACAAATGGTATAAGCGCAGTGATGCCGTCGACAAAAGAAATAGCAAGTCGCTTTAATGTCCTTTCTCGCACTCAACGCAGTCGGAGCGCATCCAGATGCACCCGCTGTACTTCGTGCTGCCCGTGCTGATGCAGTCTCGCTGCGTGCTGCTGATGCCATACACGAGCACGCCGCTCGCCTTCCTACACCTGTACACGCACATGCGAAGCGCGGAACTGGTCAGTAATTTGCGTTCTGTTACTCGAGCACGACTTCGTCCATCTGTACGAACATTTTGTTCTGCTTGTTGTTGCGAGGTGTTGCAGTGATTAGTTTTTAGACTACATATGTTTGCGATGCTCCTTTTGTAGTTTCATTGCTCTTTTTTCATGACTATGAGCATAGTGTTACTCAAGCACATGATGGGGATGCAGAGATGAAAGCAGGTTAGGTAGCGTGTGCCATTCTGCCGCGGTGTTTGATTTGAGTCGTAAGCTTTCGAGCTAAACTCACCGAGATGTGTGGTACGTTTATGACCCGATCTTATGAATGGATAGCTTATATTAAATATGCGCGCGTTCATTACTTTTCGATTGCACTGATCGGCACGACGTTGCTGGTTCGCGGTAGCTAGTGGAAACATGCTGACATTCCGGGTCCGTAATGTTGGGATTCGTTTCGCTCGCTTCAATTCATTTTTTATCATAGATTCACGACCAGCCGATCCCTGGATTTTGTCTGTTGCCAATGGTTTTGGTAGCGAATTTGCTAAAGACCTAAACATGTTGCACTGAACCATATTAGTTTGCTGAGATTGGTTGAACGACGGCGTAGAAAAGGCGCGTTTGTACAGTGCAACCATATCTTAAATGAAAATATCTCGCACTAATAGAGGTCGCTGTCATACGAGGCACAAAGTACGAGCATTTATTATTTAACAAGAGGTCCAAGAATGCAGTGTTTCTTTTATAAAGGTTATATTTAAAGCGTTTAAAGGTGCGCGTTCCAGTGCGGGCGTATTTCACCACAGTTATGCCATTTAGGAGTTTTCAAGGCCAGCGAACATTCACGGCACATATCCCATTTAAAAGCGTTCAAGAAAAGTGTTCCGGCGTGTGCCACTGATGACAGCAATAAAGACGATCACCACGACAGCAGTGTCTCAAAGCCGACACTTGGGTCAATGCATGTTCACAATTTTCGCATAACCGCGATGTTTAGCCCTATTCCCTGTACCTATATACTTGCTGTCTATAACATAAGCGTTACCCTTGGGGAGCAGGGGCTGAATTCAAAAAGCTTTTCTTTCGTTGGCCGCCATCGGTAATGAAATGTCCAACATCACGATTGACTGACATTTGGGCTTACGAATACTTATCAGTGGAGCGGCGACAGACCTGAATCATCGCACTTGATCAATTTTATCTCATCGCTAGAAACATCGAGTGTGATCACTGAATCATTAGACAACATGGTGGGTTGAAGCCGTTAAGTGAACGCTCGAGTGGTGTCAGGTCCACTGGATTCGTATTGGCAAAACTTCTCGTCGTAAGTGGCATCTGTGATTCACCATCTCCACAGTCGTCGTCAAGTTATCTATTTCATGAGCGGCTGTCTCTTGAACGCCGGCTGACCTGGAAGCTTTCTCGTGCAACAGGGCTCACAAACACAAAACGCTCTTACACTACAATTGTGCGGAAGAGCGAATGACAACTAATACTGATGCTGCTCGTTTTATGACAAAGAGCACTTAGGAGCAAAACGCTTTGTGGATTTGGCAGCACAAGTTTTATGAATACTCGGCTCTGCAATCTTAACGGTACCTATACGTATTTAGAAGCTATGTGCATCGGCAGCGTGTGTTTTTGCGTTCGTCTCTGATCACCATGTTATTTTTACCTCGCAGTACTGGCTGGGATTGCTGCTCAAGGTCATCTTCTGCGTGCCGTTTGTGGTGGCGGCCAACACTATGCTGTTCGTCTAGCGGCCAGCTTCTCAACACACCGTTCGATGGCCCCGACGAGCTCATCTTTAGTATTTCGCGAGCGACGCCCTTGTACTCGTTAACATTCCACCGGAAACACAAACGTTCTAGCATTATGTGAATTGTCAACCTGACGTTCTGGCACCCCTTGATAACGTGAAATACTTTAAGCATGATTACTTTACAGCGAATACGGTAGCACCATGTTGTTCATTTTCTGTTCTGTACCACGCCACTGTTAGTTTGTGTTTCGGATTTCTGTTGATGAAAGTGTGATTAAGCTCTGTGTTACTAGTTTACCGCTGCATTGCGGCATAGTATTTTTAAAATTAATGAATCAAACGGCACAACATTGCACGATTAAAGCGAATGCTCTTTAGATGGTCATAGAGATGACAACGAAGACTTGAGTTGGCGGACGGCTCACCTCTTTATGGATGCCTATTGTATTACGGCCTTTATGCCACGTTTTGGTAACGAGCGAAGTGCTTTAGTAATGAACAGATTGAAAGTACTATATTGCGTACTTCGGGCAGGAAATGGAAGAACTAGCAAACAGTGGCTGAATGAGAATTTGGCGCATACGTTGATACGTTTAACACACCTGATACATTTAACACATTTTGTCAGTTTTTTGTAATGCTCGTCGCTGCTGTGCGCAGAGGTTCCCTCGCTAAGGATTGCCTTCTGCCAAATCCATCCATGTAGTTTTCGGGTTTGTGAAGCCAATAAACGCTTCTGCTGATCGTACGCTCATATTCTATTGAGAGTCGCGGTGGACGCACGACAGTAGTACATAATACACCAAAGATGGCAATCACAGGCATAGCAGCGGGATGACTTGAAGCGTGACCTTGACCTCACAGGCTCCTTGCATCGCATGACGTGTAGGCTTCCAGATGCACGACGACGTAAATTTATTTTCACTGACCGCTTCAGTTACAACCAAATAACTGAAAAATTCGGTGTACGTTTTTTAGGGGCGAAGCTCCTTAGAGTGTTGGTCGTTCCCTCCTCTGTAGTAGTAGTAGTAGTATGTAGCCACCTCTAGTTTATGAATTGCTCAATAGATGGCGTTGTGTGTCCGTAGTCACCTGTAGTTTTATGAAATGTTCACTAGATGGCGTTCCGGTTCCGCTTCCACTTCCGGTTTCACTTCCGGTTCCGGTGCCACTTTGCGCGCGTTCGGTGCGAACACGGGCAAAACGCCGACGGCGTCGACAACAGTTCTGCGCATTGCTGGTGCTGTTGCATGTCCAAGTTTATACAGCTGATAAAACTACCTTGAGTCGACCCCATGGCTGCTTCGCATACTACTCAGGGTTACCCTACGGGAAGATGGTGTAATTTTCTCTCTCGTTCCCGACGAGCGCTCTCTTTATCTCTCGTCCGTAGCTGTGGTTTACCCGAATGATCCCCCGGTGCTTCGCCCACTCATCATCATTCACTTCGTGGATATGCTGCAATTTTTTGTTTAAACCGAAAATGCGGAACACTAGCGGCAGCTGTCGATTTACTGCGTGCCTACTAGCTTTAACTTAATGGGACAGATCTTGAACCGTCGGCTGCCAGTTTACAGAGTTTTCGCCAGACGGCGCTACGCATGGAAGAAACAATTGGAGGACCCTTAAGCTTCGCATTTAAGAGTAGAACGCGATAGCGTTATGGCGACCCTTTGGCACCGCAACACGCGGCTGTAGGTATGGTCGAAATGCTGGAAAAGGTGTTTGTGTTTGAGTTTCCTCGTAGCAGAATTAGGTTTTCTCATACATTCAAATTACAATCCGACGGCGATTAATAAGCCGTCCGACGGCGAATCCGACGCCGACTGGTGTCGGATTCGCCGTGCCACTTGCATCGCACGCCGGTTGCCGACGCCGGATTTTCTGCGACACGCGCATAGAACGCTATAAAGCAACTAGTCGAAGCTACCCTTAGATTCCCTTGTCAGCTTTTGTGTTGTGCAACAAGATCACAGATGCGGATGAAATATCCGCCTAAAATGGCAGCTACCTGACAGCAAATGAGAACTTCCCGCCACGAAGGAGGTCAGGTAAGGTATATACGTTGTGCGTAGATGTAATAATTCTTAGCTTTACCGCCTATCTTGCAGGCCATGCTGCGCTAGACGCTACTGTGTGCTTTGATTTAGCGATCCGCCATTGACGGGGCGCAGCACTCCCGCGAATACGCCGACGCGGAAGTGTGAAGGGGTTAAGAAATGCGTCCTGCACAATAATCTAATAAAATTTACCAAGCGTCATCTTCTACTACGTCTATGTGCAACGCAAGTGTGTTTCCTATGATCCATTCATTCATTCATTCACAAAACTTTATTAGAGTCCTGAAGCTCGGTTTTCTCCTATGATCCATGACAGAAATAATTTACAAATTTTAGTCCATAATTGTTGAGCCGCAAGAGCTGGTATTGTGATCGTATACCTTATATAGTATATTCTTGCGCAATTCCCCCGCGGCCTGCAAAATCACTTCCCTCTGTAAAGGTGACAATCAGGGCATTTTGGAATTATCCAGCTTCATTTCTCTCTGCGTAACTTTTCATCATGCTGAACATTTTCCATTCTATGCTGCACAAAATCTACTTATGTGTGCACAAGCTACATTTTGAAGACTTCTACCTCCCGTGTTCAGAAATGCATGTTAACTTGAAGCCCATACTTGCATTGAATTACATGATGCCTCATTTGAACGCGCCCAAGGAAACTCACTGACCGTTGAGGGCACGTTGACGCCAGGCGTCATCTAGGTCAAGTGAAGCATGGGTTTCAAGTTAAGACGCATTTCTGAATACGGGGGTAAGCCTACGAAAGCGCTTTCGTTGCCTGCTTAGCTGAGTTTGGCACGGCCGCTGCCTGCCGCTCTGTTGAAAATGCATACAGCATACGAAGTTTATATGTGCGTCGAATGCTAGCGCCAGCGAGCGGGCTTGTATATAGCCCTTGCACGCTGACTGACAAAGTGGTGCGATTAAGCACAGCTCTGTTCTGCGAAACAATTACATTTCTACTTGGAACCTGAACAAACAAGGCCTGTCTCACAAGTATATGTGAAGTAGAGCACTGCACGGGCTCGGGCTTACCCGAAAGCCCGAGCCCGGCCCATCCCGGCCCGTGGGCCGGGCCGGGCCGGGTAGCGCAGTTTTTTCACTGCTCACGGCGAGTGCTTTTTCACGGCGTGTGCTTTTGAATTCGCGCGCTTTCGCGCCGACTGCGCCAACCCACAATGCATTTCGCGCGAAGAAATAAAGGCCGATGGTTTAAAGCGGCACGCGGGCTTGGGATCGTTCTGCGCATGCTCCGAAGATAACAGCTGACGGCGCGGGTGTCGGAGTATAGAAGAGATGGCGTTTCGGCTGGCGCAGCGCAACCGGCGTAGCGTGGCTGGCCGCGAACGACGCTGGCGTGCGCGCCGATAACGTCGGACTATAAACGGGCCTTTAAAGGCGAAGCTTAAGCGTCCTACAATTTATTATTTTTTCCTGTCAACCTTTCTCCTTGCGCAGCGTAGTAAAGTGGATGTTTATCTGTCGGATATTCTTCCCTGCTTTTACATCTCATTTGACGTTACCTTCCTTGTGCCCTATTTAATAACATCATCATCATTATTATCATCTA